>NW_019384386.1:533759-572470 GCF_000671375.1 Centruroides sculpturatus | reverse complement strand
AGAAAATTTAATATAAATTCCAGATAAATGATATCCTAGAAAGAAAGAAATAAGAAAAGAAAATGCATCTATAAACAAAAATGACTAATGGTAAATGCTATGCTATACGGAATGGTACCAAACATGGTTACTAGGGCGTAATTTTTATAAATTTTAATTGTTTTTGATAAAATTAGTAACAAATAACGTTACGCTAATTGCAACTGTTTGCCAATGTCAGCTTCTTGTAAATGTCTTATATAGTGTTACATGTAACATACAAAATTCATATATTACAAGAATGCTATTATTCCTCAACAACAATCAAATGAGCAAAATGTTGAAACAAAAGTAATGAACATGAAGTACTAAAATTTAAAATTATCACGTTGAAAAATCACTGGTAAGATCATCATCAGAATCTTTTTCACTAGAGTGTTTTTGTATGGTTGAAGCAGATGATGGTTTCCAAGTTTAACATTTATCGCTGTAAGAACTCAATTTTGTAGTTTAGTTTTCATTAAATTTAATTGCAAAAAATACGTTCAACTGCTGCATTTGAATGAGGAAGCAGTAAAAACATCTATTTACTGTCAAAGTAAAGTAAAAAAATATAGAAATATAGAATAAAAATGAATGTTTTGAAAAGAAAGGTATTAGGATTTCATGAATGGTACTAGGAAAATGGTGTTGGGTATCTTGGTACTGGGACAAGTAAAAAGGTACTAGATTAGTGCAAAAGTACTAGGTAAAACAACATCTGGTACAAAAGTAGCCAACTGCTCCAGCAATTGGCTACTTTTGGGCTACTTTTTAAAAATTATTTGGCTACAAGGACAAAAAACATCTGGCAACGCTGATTTGTACTGCGTGTACTGTACAAGGAGACGTTTTTGGGTAACATAAACTTTTGAATTTATTATCTCTCTCAATAATTAGAATGGCCAGATGATGTTATTTGCGCTGTGTATTGCTGTTTTAATTATAAGATACAAAGTGATCGCAAGTCGTTTTACGGATTCCCTAAAAACAAACAAGTGTGAGTAAATTAATAAGCAATTCGATTGTTTTCATTTATATCAACATTCCTCCTTTAAAATATTGTTATCAGTCAACGCATGTGTTTATATTGATTTTCAGATGCACTCAATGGGTTATTAAGAGCAGAAGGACCGATTTACACGAGATTTTGAAAGCAAAAGGGCCAGAGTATTTAAATAGAAATTATGTCGTGTGTTCCCACCATCTTACAGAAAAAGATTTTAGAAACAAAAATCTCTTAAATCAAGGGTATGTAAAATTGTTTATTTGTTCACTTAAATAACACCGTTAAATTATATTACCTATTTTTTTGTTCCTCTCACCGAAATAGAAATTTACGATCTAATATTGAACTTATCGCTAATTGTCCACAGATTTTATTTAGTTTCTTATCACTGCACTCGACTAAAAATTTGTTTTGCATATGTTACAGGATCTGGCCTGGTACAGTAACCTCACTATTAATTAATTAATTAATTTATAATGCCAAACAGACTACGATGAGAAGCAGCCCCAAAAAACAAAAATAGAACATTCACATGTAGAAATGTCATATTTCATGTTTTTGATACACATGATATATTTGTGTTCAATGTGTTTTAATTTAATGTAAAAATGTTTTATTTTTAAAAATGGTTTCAATTTAATAAAATTGAAATAAAAATTTGACTTTTATTGCATTTGATTTGTTTTATTGCTATTATTCCTTCCTTTAAATCACTACACATCCACGTTTCCTACTGAATATTTTATTATCTTAAAACATGAATTATAATTTTAAAGACAAAATGATGCAAAAATGCAACGAAATAAATATTTTATCAAGTTTTGTTAGATGCAAGTTTACATAGTCTGCTGTTTGTGTTCTACTCGAACCGCTAGATGTGACTAGTTTGCGCTGTCGCTATTACGGTACATGCTAATTCACGAGAGTTTCCACTACTATCGTATAAACTACTTGGAGAAAGTCCGGATGTTGCGTTGCCGTAAACAAATAAACCAATCTTAGAACAAAGTTGAGAAGAAAAACAATGTAACCCATTCGTACTGTTTCCACTCTTGTCCGATATTCCGGGACTAGCATATTGGGCCCTTAGTCTCGAGTTTTTCGTGTTACAACTCCCAACGTGTTGAAGGTGTCACGTGGTACCATCTCACACTCTGACGTCAAATCGGTAGTCTCCAGTTATAACTCACGTGCTTTCCCATCTCACCATGCGAGTTGCTACTCATGTTGAGTCGAGCATGTGAGATCGCTACACGAAAGTGAAAATGGCTGACAAATACGCTATTCTGATGGCAATCGAAGCGTTAGAAAGAGCCGAAAGAGTTGCTTAAGAAGGCAACGAATTTTTCGAACACGAGTAGATGCCATTTCTTTTTATGTCAAGTCATCACTAATAAAAAAATTTTAATTCACAATTGATAAAATTATATAGCAAATTTTTCCAAAAATAAAAAGTATCTTATTCATCGACAAAAAGAATTATAATGATAGTAAATTATATGTATAAATTATTAAGAGCATAGACACTATATTAAGATTATTTATTAATCATTAGTGTTAAGTTCTGATTAATAAATAATCTTAATAAACAAAACAATTTAATACGAGATCAAGGAAGAAAACTATATGAAAAAAGGATTAAATTAAAATACTTTTTCCATTACACGGCGGATTTTTTAGCTCCAATACATAATTAATTTTTCAACTAATTCTCTCCACAAATCAAATTGTCTTTTTCTTGTAAATTCGTTGTCGAATTTTATATTGTTCGTTTTCTTATTATTTTCTATATATGTTACTAATACTTCTTTTTGTTCTTCGTTTCTTTTTTAAAATAAAATATTGGAGGTTTCCATTTTGCTATAGGACAAAACTTTTAACTATAACACGTGTAAACTAATTCACGTTGATTTGTTTACAACTTGTTACAGTAAAGTTGATTGGTCGAATCAGTATAGTCGCAAACCCAGATGCATTGTAAATAATCCCATCATGCTTAACGATACACGTAAACAAGTGAATATGACCTACTTCCGCTCGCCTTTCGAGCTCGCTCGATGGGTCTAACTCGAGACTACCGATTATGTGAGTCACAGTAACACGAGTGAGTTTGATGACGTCAATTCGAGTACAACACGAAAAACTCGAGACTAAGGGCCCTGGGGTTACAAATTGATGTCACAAAATGTAATAATAATGAATATTGATACCAGAAAATTCACCGTGATATGTGAAAGCATTTTGATCTAGTGAGGATTGATCATCGTGTAAAATATTCCCTAACTAGATATGAAGGGAATAGACTTTGCTGTGTAGTATCTCATTCCAATACGTTCCATTCTCGATTGAATTAAGATTGAGCAGTTGAGATGGTCCGGCTGTGTTGCAGTATGCGTTTGGTCCGAAACAGTGCTCAAATAGTCTAGGGCAGAGATGGCGAACCTATGGCACGCGTGCCCAAAGTGGCACGTTGAAGAAATCATCTTGCACGTAACGTATTGATATTATACGATTTCGGTTTATCTTTTTCAATCAGGTTCTTTACTTTAATTACAACATATTATTTTATTTATTTAAATATAGTTTTTTAAAACTCTTTTTGCCCTGTGGGCGCTAACAGGGCTTTTTTATCTAGCAAACTCCAAATGGAACTGCCAGGTGGTGAAGAATGGATCACCATCTGAAAATTTTCTGTGATTTTTTTTTATCTCGAGTCCACAAGAGCAATAAGCTACCACTTTGACCGTTCAGCCATTCGGCCAAATTTAGATATAGTTACTAGAAGTCTAAAACTTCTGCACGCATAATCATTTTTAAAGAAAAGTATGCTTAATATGCGGCACGCAGACTCAAAAAGGTTCGCCATCACTGGTCTAGGGCAGTGGTTCACAAAGTGTGTCCACAATCGTGCACCGAGTGGACCGCAAACTGACCTAGTCATCTCTCCAAAATGCATTGTACAGTAGATTCCCCCTATAAGACAGGTTCCTATAATTACGATTCCTATAAGACGGCGAAAAAATTGTGGCGGTATCCGTAAACAACGGCGTAAAAAATCTTTTATAATTACGTAAAACGTCAGCGGGCAGCCGAACTACTTTCCGCCGTCCAGCGCCACGCTACGGACAGTTTAGGCGGGTAAATTGAGTTTAGTATCGTCTGTACATATAATTATATATAAATTAGGTACTGTATATATAATTATATATTAACTTAATTTATTGTAACTTTATTATAATTATATATATACTTTCCGCCGTCTAGCGCCACGCTACGGAGAGTTTAGGCGAGCTATCGTCTGTACAGTATGTAAATTAGGTACCGTAAGTCTAATACAGCACTGTAATTTTATACATTTCTTGTGAAAGAAACATTTCTTATTCAACGGCGATAAAAATTATTTATATTAATGATGTCTCCAAAGTTCAACGAAGTTTTCGCAGAAAAATAATATCAGAAATCGCGGCCGCGGTTTGATGCGCTGTTCCGCGACGAAACCAAGCTTTAGCAACGGGCGTAGTCGAACGGTACACACTCGGTAAGCAATCCTACAATTTTTTGTTTATAACGTAGTTTATACGGATTATTTTCAAAAAAATATACGTATTTTGGAAATGTTGAGTCGAATTAGTCTAGAATCGATTAATTTTATGGAATAAAACCTTTCAAACAGCCGTAGTCCGTAAACTTCACACGTGTCGGGCTGTGATTCCTACAAAATTGATTCATAAAGAACGGAACGTATCTACCGTCTTATAGGGGGATCGACTGTATATATATTAGGTTACTGGATACATTAATTTAATAATACGGTACATATCTGCGGTCATAATTATGGGATAAGAAACGAACGGGGCACAGGTGATCCACTGTTTATTTGTAACTCTGTTTAGGTTTACCCAATGAGTAAGAGTCACTGGTTTAGTGGAAATTCGTCTTTTTTAACCCTCTCCACTCTGTTATGTGTTCGGCCAGGCCTAATGGGGCAGCCGGGTGTTGAGAGATGGGGCCCGACATATTCGGACGAACCACCCCCCTTGAAAAATTCCTAGGGATTTTTCGACCCGTCCGGATTCGATCCCGGGTCCCCCAGAGCGGTAGGCTGTCAGTTTGACCGATCGGCTATCTGGCGAACGGTACCCGGGCGCTGGAAATAAACAAGTCCTAATTATTGATTTAAATCTTTGATTATATTTTATAAACTAGCTGCAAGATCCCGCTTCGCTGGATTTTTATTTTTATGTAATATAGTTTTTTTATATATATAAAAGACTGTTTTTCTAAGTAATCTAGAATCTAGCTGCAAGGACTCGCTTCGCTGGGCAAAAAGTAACGATAGTGAAGATTAAGATAATTACATTATAGCTAATCTTACCCGTTTTCACAGAATGCAAGAATTAGGTCCCCCGTTTCCAGACTAATTAGAGAATTTTTACGTTTAGTCAAACGAACTATTTTCAACGTTTCTGGAACGTTTACAATCGTTCTATAATCGAACCAATATTCGAATTTTATGTTCGAATTTAATTCGAACAAATTCGAACAAAACATTCGAAATAGAAAGCCACTTTCAACCACTTTCAGCCTCATATCTCCCGCACCCTTATAGCTATCGAGACGCAACCACCCCTATGCACGAATGGAGACTTGGGGCTACCACCACATACAAACACCATTCACGTGCAATGTGTAGTTTTTGCAGAAAAGTGAAATATAGGGACATACATGTCCATTTATATACATAGATATAGATATATAGATATAGATTATTCATTCTTTAAAATTTTTAATCTAACAATGCACGCAATTTTTGTTACGTATTGTTTGATGAACACTGCATATGTTTATTTTCCTGGATAGTGTCTCCTACTGAATGTAGATGGCGCTAATAGTACAAAATGCAAATTAAAATTATTTTTAATTGGCTGAGATTGAGTGAAATTTACGTAAGAATTCGTACTTTCTTTATAATTTTTCATTAAAAAACTGACGTAACGACACCAAATTGACGTATATGGGTAGCACGATTTTAATGCGCCATCTAGGGACATTCGGGAAAACTATTTATGAAAATAAATATACCGTACAATAAAATATAAAAATGATCGTCTTAATATTGCTCTATAAATTATACAGTGTTTGATAATTTAGTTAACAATTGTCATTTTGTCATGTTTCCTTAATTGATATTGCGGTCGACTCACGTGATTTACATATGGCAGCGCTCATAGTGTCAGTTGTAAACGAGTCTAAGAGAAATATAAATTAAGATAAAAATATGAAACATTTTGGTCCAAGTGCAGAACATTTTTAATATATAACTGATAATATATAAGCCAATTTCTCAAACAGTACTTGATAATAATAATAACATTCCATTATAGTATAATAATTAATAGTTACAGTATATAATAATATGTTCAAAAGTTTTAAAGTACTTAATGGTTTTTTAACGATAGAAACTAGCAACCCGCCGTAGAATTTATATATTTATTAAATATTTTCTTTACTAGTTTCGTGTTTACAGGCGTTTGGGACGAAAATAATTTCTACTCCGGACGATCGTAATGGCGGCGTGTCTGGTTTCATTACGTATTCTTAAATTAATTTTTTAATTAAAATTTTTACATTCCGTAATTCTTCATTCCATCTCGCAATCAACGCAATTAATTTTAAATTATTCTTTGTTTCATAAACAAGGCTGTCCATACGTTATGCAATGCAGATGATCGTTACAAGAGGATTGGGGTATTTACAAAATATTACATACCGGGAGGATCTCGACTGTAGGGTAACAGAATAATTCATTTTTGTTTCCGAACAGTTGCTTTAACGAACCGTATTGTTTGTCACTGGTTTACACATAATTAATAATAATAATAATAATTATTAATAATAATAACGTAACAGTACCCTCGTCCTGTGTATTATTCCTTACTACAATGGGTAATGGAGGATATACGTTACGTAAGGGTGGGTGTTACAAGGCAATGGAATGGTTCGACATATTCACGCCTCCTCGAAATATTAGATAATATTTCGAAGCAGGCGTGAAAGAACGCGGTTTACTATTATCTAAGCGAAGTGATAAACTTAGCCACGTGCTTTAACGCCCCCGGTACACAATTCCTGGCAATTATCGTCTTTCGAGTAGTCGTTAGCAGATATTCGCGTTACTCCGTCGATGGCCGATCCGGAAAAGAAGGTGGCGAAAGAGATGACCACGTGCGACATGCATACGGGAGGAGAACCCCTGCGCATCGTCACTTCCGGCTATCCCAGACCACAGGGGAAGACCATTCTGGAAAAAAGACGCTTCGCTGAACGGCACCTGGACAGATATCGGAAGTTTCTTATGGGGGAGCCCCGGGGCCACCGGGACATGTACGGGGCAGTGTTGGTGGAGCCCGAAGATCCAGAGGCGGCCGATTTCGGGGTCCTGTTCCTGCACAACCGGGGATACAGTACCATGTGCGGTCACGCAGTCCTGGCCCTGGGCAGATACGCCGTGGATCGAAAACTGGTGGCACCCGTCTCCCCGGAGACCCCCCTGAAGATCCACTGTCCCTGTGGGGTGGTCCGGGTCTTCGTTCGCTACGAAAACGAGAAAAGCGGATCCGTCAGGTTCTACGGAGTTCCCTCCTTCGTCTACCAATCGGGTAAGTCCGGAACTATCCCCGAAACTAAGGTTCGTCTAAGAACGATGCCAGAAAGGAGTTTACCTTAAAAAGCGCATTTGTATATTTCCAGATGTGGAAATCTCGGTTAACGAAGAACTTGTCAAAGTGGACGTGGTTTATGGGGGTGCATTCTACGTCGTGGTCCCCGCTCGTGCGGTCAAATGCAACGTCGAAAAGTCTAGATACCAGGATTTGGTGAATGCGGCCTCCTCAGTTACCGGTAATTTGCCCATCTGTCCCTCCTTGTTAGATTAGAGTTACATTAATGAAAATCGAGACCTGATATGGAAAGCTTAGGGGCTGGAAGCCCTAATTAACTAACTTATATGCGTGTTTAAATTTGTTTTCTTTAGAAGCGGTCAAGAATAGAGTGACGCTTCAACATCCGGAAGATCCAGATTTGTCTTATCTGTACGGCACCATCCTAACGGGAGGTACGAAAGACGAAAAAAACTTCTGCGTCTTTGCCGACAGACAGGTAAAGCCCACGACCTCCAATTCTTGGTTATCCAGAAGTCATTGGTCGCGAGTTCGCGCCTTACTGCATAGAGTGTTTCGGATTTTTCCCCGTGTCTAATATCTAAATAGAAAAGGGTTTTCGTAAAAAGTCCTCCCTGGAGGCACCCTCCCTTGGCAGATCGCTCGTGGTTCTCTGGTCTTATCCCATCCGTCCAACCTAATCCTCGGCATACCCATTTTTCGAGGTCATTCGGAATTCCCCTTCCCCCCGTGAACACGTTTCTTCGAATTAATGACGACATTCTTTGTAGGTGGACAGAAGTCCGACGGGATCGGGAGTCATGGCCAGAATGGCTCTTCTTCACCACAGAGGTTCGGTGTCCGTCGACCAAACCAAAGTCTTTTCTAGTTTTGCCGGGAGCGTCATGACCGGAAGAATAGTCGAAACGGTAAAGTACGGGCCTTATCCGGCGGCGGTGGTGGTGGAAGTTTCCGGAAACGCCTACTACACAGGAAGTCATCGTTTCTTTTACGAAGACGACGATCCCCTAAAAGACGGCTTCTTTCTCGATAATTAAATTCGAAGGACGTCGAAGAAACGAAGTCAATTGCGCCTCCTCCTATTTTTTCCGAAATGAGGAACGGGTTCCGACCCGGGTCCTCCTTGCCCGCCAACGTTATAACTCGTATTGTAATTGTGTTTTTAATCACGTGACGAACTATAACCAATAGTACGTTGGAACTAGTTTGGAGGCTCCGCAATGGTCTTCGTCATTGTGACGTAGAAATTGTCAATCGGGTCCGTGTTCGGTAAGGAGAATTCTCGTATACGAGTCAACCGCCCCATAAAATTTTCCGTATCATTTAATTGTCTGGAAGAGGGAGGAAAGATAAATTGTTCCGAATTACACCGTTATTCGAAAGACAAAAAGATAATTGCAGATATCCTCCGCAACGAATACATATTTTACTATTAAATGCATTCCCCTTTTTGTTACGACCGCAGATTTGCCACTGTTATAAATAAATATATTTAGACATGCACGTATAGCCAGCTCAGAAGTACGTAGGCCGGCAAGAATGACGTCACCAGTATAGTGAAAGTATTCCGATAGAAATGCTTAGAATTCTCACAGTGGGAAGAATCTAGAAGTGGTTAGAAACGCGACCTTCTGTGTTATCGAACATGGTTCCAATTATCAAATAGACTATTGGGTATTACAATTATCGGCGTCGTAAAGAATCTAAAGTCTCCGTAGTTCTGTACGGAAATTCTTATTGTATAAGTGAAAAAATGTTTAACCGAATCTGATTATAGTGAACAATACATTTATAATAGAAAATAGTCATTTGTAAACACTCAAAATTGATATAAAGTAAAATTGGCAAGATTTGGAGCACGAAAATATTCTAGTTCCTGCAATTACTATAGTTGATTAGCAAAAGAAAACATCACAATGTATGTACAGTACAGTACTATACAGTACATAATATAAAATTGGAATGGAATACTATCGTTAACAACACGAAATTAAAATACAGTAGAGCATCGATTATCCGACCCCCGATTAACCGTCACATCGGTTAACCGACCGTTCTAGTCGGCAAATTTCAAATGTCCGCTAGGGATGTGGCGCTACAATATTTGGCTATGTCTTGGCTACTTTAATATTATTTTTGTTAAATTTTTGCGTGTTTTAGCTGGCAACATCGACTCGACCATTGAAGGAAGGCCAGTATTTAAACGAGACTTAATTTTCTAATTATGAATGGTTGTTTGTTTTGTGAGCAATAAAATATTTTAAAAATAATTTTTAACGATACAATAGCGACGATTATTATTTTAAAAAAAATTATTAGGCTTAACATAGATGAAAATTCAACGCGAAGTTAGTTAATAGCGATATACTAATTACATACTACTAATATACTATACTAATAATGTATTTTTTTAATTCTTTTCGGTTATCCGATTTTTTCAGTTATCCGACCAACCCGAGTCCCCAATTGAGTCGGATAATCGATGCTCTACTGTATATGATGTCTCTAGATATAAATTTTAGTAAACGTACTAAATTTATGTATTTATACTCGAATGGGAAAAAACAAAAAAAAAAAAATATTCCATTTCCGGTGCTTCTCTTCCACATTTTTCCATTCTGTTGGCTTCCGCCATTTTGTCTTATGCCGTGGGATCATCTCCCGTTTATCACATTTCAGTACAAACGTGTCGAAAATTCACGAACTATTTATTAATGACGCGAGCTTCAAAACGAGCGGAAAAACTAAATCTATCTTCTTACTCGCGATTTTATTATATCATCGGTAGATGATATAAAATCGCGTCGACTTTTCTCGTACGGACGGAACGTTTCAATGACGTTTCATCCGTACAGAAAATTTGAAATTTATCGAAAATTTTCCGAATGGAAATCGTCCCGGCTTATCATTTTCCAATTGACGCGCGATCGGAAATGTAACCAAGTCTCATTCCGGCGGAAATTCCGGAATGAGACCGAAAAAATAATAAAAAACAACAAGAAAATCCGAAAAAAAATACAATTAATAATTATTGTTTATAACTAGTAAAAATTTAAAAATAAATATAAGCAGACGACGTTCGAAACGTTCCGAGCGGTGCCCTCTGGCGGTCGGAATACTCGGAAAATAAAAAATTCGTACAAAACGGAAATAAAGGCGTAAGGACGAAGACTATTCCGTCTTAAAGAAAAATTAACTGTAAAAGGGAGAAATAAAAATGTCGGGGGAAAAGAAATTTTCGGAAGAAGGCGGCGCGCCGATCGACTGAATTTCCGACCGACAGAACGGCGGCGGAAAAGTCCAGGTGGCGCGGAAGAGACGGATCGTCTGCAGGTGAGCGAAGCATGCCGTACACCTATCGAGGGTCCCTTTCGGGGGAGGTTACCGTATATCGGGTGAGTATCCGGATTTTTACGCATTTCGGAGCTCTCCACTTCCGGTTCCGACCGAAGGAAGAGAAAGGAATTGCATGGAGGGGCGGTTTTTACTCGGGAACAACCTGTCATTCTTCTTCCTCGGTCCACGGCGGAAGGTCCTTTTAATTGCTCCCTCCGAAAATGATGAAATTAACTTTTGTTGGCGTAAGTTGGATCCCCAATTTTGGGAGAGATGCGGTGGATATATAACGTCTTCGATTCGGCATCGACCCATCCGGAGAATCATCCCAGCCGGGAGAGCGCCCCCATCCGGTAGATCGCGAGCCACGTTTCCGCGTGACTCCGGTCTAATTCCGAAAAGGGCGTCGCCGACTCCGACAGAGAAATGCCTATTAAATATTTACGACTGCATCATCCGACAGATAACGTCAGAAACGATAAAATTCTTTAATAAATTATGCATACTTTTTGCTTCCATTATTATTTTATTTTTTCCTCCTAGCAATTTTTACTTAAATCGAGAAATCGAGTGTCGAAATATCATCGATCGGAGCGTGACTAAAGTGTCTGGCCCACTTTTTGTCACTCTTCTCAACGTCTACGCCTATACAACGTCACGGCACGCGCGAGAACAAAGTAATTAGCTCACCCTCCACCTTTACGAATCAACGGAATCCGAAAGGTGAGGAGGTGCGTAGTTTCCGACCTGGGCGCGTGCAGAAGGGGAGAGGGAGAGAAAGTAAAATGGCGATTTTCGGAATTTCGGAGAAGTAAGTTTAGCCAAAGTCTAAACGAAAATTTTTTTCCATTACGCGCGACATACGGGAGGAGGGAACATTCCTCCCAATTTCCGGAAAACGCCTTTGCAAATAGCGTGACGTTGGAAAAGCCCATTCTTTCTTTTGAAAAATTCCCTAAAAATCGGAAACTCTAGCCTCCTTTTAGCGATTTTTGCGAAAATTCCACGAAAATTTACTTGGAACGTGCGAAACTTTGGTTAAAACTTCGAGACTTTCGGCCTCGTTAAATCCGAAGAGGTGGCTTTTCTGCGTTCCAATGCGGAAATGGCGCCCTTCGATTGTAAAACACTAAAAAGGACGGCCAACTACGGCCTTACTTTTTTTAAAGCGATGAACCATCCGAAACTGTCGAAAAGCGGCGCCAAACCGGAAGTGGAAGTAGAATGTAGGTCATCGATCGCACTAACGAAGGAACTGCGGCGTCGTCTTCTAGGTCGTGGGATGGACTGACGGAAAAGTGACCTCTCGGATCTGTTTTTGGCGTTCGTTCTTAAATTTATTGCCGCGTTCGCAATTAAACGTCTTCCGGTTACTTCACGCGCCGGCAACGTAAGCGTTCGACCACGTGACTAGAGTGAATGTCATCGTAAAAAACTGGTTTCGGCGCGAGGAAGTAGATATCCGCTGTACTGTACTTGATTTTCCATTTGTTATTACGCGACATTCTTAATCGTTACTATTTTAAGGGCATCCAGGCTTACGACAAAGCGTCGTTCCATCGAAAACGTTGTAAACGAGTTATGTCGTCGTTATTCCGAAGTCAGGAAATTCCACCCGCCGCACGCGATGTCGTCACGCGAAAGATTTGTCGTCGGAAACGACGCGACGAACGGTAACAAATGGGAGAAGGGAAGAGAAGAGCGGCTTTCTTCGGATTCCCTTCCAAAAAATAGTTTTGTTGTTTAGTGTCGAACGACTTAATGGGCTAAATTTCGTCTTCGCTAGGAATCGATGGGAAGAAGACGGGGCGTGTTCAGTCTTCTCTTCCCATCACGCCAAGCGGCTTCTTTTCTTCCTCGGGCGTCTCCCCTTTCCCTTCGACCGCGCCCTCTATCTTCTCTTCCTCCCCCTCCTCCACGCAAATTAGTCTTTCATCAAAGTGTGGAGGGTGGCTGCTAGACTCGCGAAAACGCACTCTGAGTCGGGTCGCCCCCACCCGGCGAAGGACTTTACTGCAGAAACTTAAATCCGCTAAGACGTAAAACGCCCCCGAAGACGGACGACGGATCTACGCCCCCGTTTATCGCGGCGATTAGTCGCTGCTACAAACGCTAATTTACTTTCCTTCGCCTCTCCGAGTGTCGTTAAGTCGAGACTTTAGCTGGAAACGCGTCTTAACGGAGGAGGAGAAATTCGTAAAACGTCCTCGTGTTTATGCTACTCCGTAAAAATAGTGTTCTTTACGTCACGGGCCCTTACGCGTCGCTTAACTGCGCTCGGTAGTAGTAACGCCACTTGCGGAAACTCGTTCCCGCTTTCGTCGTCTCTCGCAAAATTGAGAATTAATTAATTAATTAAATAAAATTTTAAAATATTTGAAATATCGCTTTGTTTATCGTCCGTCGTCCGCCCCAACCTTTTTTTCCTCCTACCACTTTATCGCTTCCGTCCTCTTTTTCCGGATGTTCCGAGAAAATAAGGTCGCGTTCGCTCGCTCCAAAGCGCCGTCGCGTTGCCCCTCCCGGATATTTTTCGGAGACTGAAAGGCCCGGAAGACGGCGCCGTCGTTCCGTCGGGCGGTCCGACGCCCGGGGATTCGGCGGCGTCCGGAAGGCGCCCCGGCGTCGCCCCTTCCCCCTTCCGGCCGATTCGTCCGCCCGGAAGAGGAGGGAGCCGCGAGCGTTATTCTTCCGATCGACGTGGAGAATGGTGGCCGATCCTCCGTCCTCCTCCAAGGTGGGTCCTGGCGCCCGTCCGAAGGGGAAAGGGGTCTCCCGCGTTTCCGCGCCGCCTGGTAAGGTTTTTTTCGCGCGCGTTTCGAATGGTTTCGGGCGAAGCGGTCGGTGACGTCACCGACCGTCGATTACGTGGACGGCGGAGTGACGTCACCGCCGCGGTCGTCAAAGCGAGAAAAGCGACGGAAGTTGGTGGAATGGCTCCCTTCGACGGGCAAATTTTGAAGGTGGGACAAGGCGTAGGGGCGGAGGAGACGGTTCCCCCACCACTCGAAAGTATCGCGCGGAGTTTCCAAAAACTTCCGGCCAAAAGTGTAAAGTTTTGTTTGCGTTTCAGTATGGAGAGAGAGGTTCGGGCTTCAGAGTGAGGGGATGGCCCCAAGACTATCAGCGGCTGAAGGAGAAGTGTCTGAGAGAGGGAAGACTCTTCGAGGATCCACAGTTCCCCTGCTCCGACTCCTCCATCTTCTACAGTCGCGCTCCCCCTCGTCCCTTCGAGTGGAAGAGACCGCACGTGAGTATTTTCCTTCTTTTTGTTGTCTTCCGGAAAAGGAAGGTCGACTCGGAAAATTGGCGGGAGAGAATCCGAGAACGGGACGTTTCCCGTCGTACGTCGACGATTTAATTTTCCGGATAAAATCGGCGAAAAAGAATCGCCGCGCGGATATAAAATCGCCTTCCCTTCCCCGGAGAGCGGGTTACGGCGCGAGATAATTAAAGGGAGATTAACGGTGACGTAGAACGAGGTCGAGGACGAGGGAAATCCCGGCCGGAAACGGGCGGAGTCGGGAGCGAGGCCGTTCCGGTCACTAGTTCGACCCTCCGGTTTGTGTATATATATTTTTTATTTCTCACGTCGGGGACGAGACGATCCCTGGACGACGCGTCTCTTTAGTTTTGCACGCGCAGTCGCGGGTCCTCATCTCGCGACTAGTTTTTTTACATAGTGCTGACAGATACCGTGCGTAACAATATGTCATTTCCAATCTCGCGCCGTAACGTTAACAATAATTAACGCGAAGGGGATTAGAAGGGTTTCTGACGATCGAAACCTTACGTTTCGTCAAATTTAATTAGATCTTAGGAAGGGGGTGGACGGCAGACATCCGAAATCGAAACCAAAAGGGAATTGGTAAGAGGAGAAGAGGCTTTTGATTCCTGTCTTTGATTTCGTTTCAGGAATTATGCGACGCTCCGGAGTTTATCGTGGAGGGCATCAGCCGATTCGACGTTGTCCAGGGAGAATTGGGTGAGTGCTCGTCTCCCGCGCGCCCACTTTCGACTTGGACGCGAAAAAAATAAGGCTCTACAACCCCTAAATCGAGGAGACCTCCGAGAAAGTACAACGGATAAGTTTCCCACCTCTTGTAATTACCATCGATCACTAAATGCTATTTTATTGCCTCTTTCGTAAGAGCTTTTATCGATAATTTATACTCGAGTGTCGTGTGTGGTAGTAAGTTGTCGCACACGCTTCACTCGCTACAAATAGGTTAACGACGGAGAAATGTAATACAATGGGATAACAAAGCGTGACGGAAAACAGGTTTTGCGATCGGTTTGCACGTTCCGCTGCCAAACTGCCAGCGAGTTATAATTGGTGTGTGCCCGTTTACAATTGCCAGTGCCGTAACTAGGCAGGTGCAACAGGTGCATTCGCGCAGGGCCCACTTGGAAGGGGGCCCAAAATGCATGTATCTGTTTTATTATTATCCCAAACATAATTAATTAAGAGGCCTAAATGCAAATTCTTGCACAGAGCACAAGAATGGTTAGTTACGGCACTGACAATTGCCTACGGTGACGTCGGAATGCTTCTATTGTGTTTTTACATCGTTCTGTCCGCGAACGAATAAACTTGCTCGAGTGGGTGTCCTTTCATCTTCGTCCACTCCGTCCGTGGCGGGTAATTCGATCCCATACCGTTAATTAAGGCGTACGTAACGACTTAGGTCATCCCTTTAGATAGCGGGCGAAGTTACGACACCGGACCTTCTTGCTCCCTCCTTCCGTCAGAAGGGTGACGGAGAGGAGTGGAACGCGATCCTCACCTCCCCGTAAATTATCGTGGGCGAAACAGAGACCTAAATAGACGCTGGTGTTTTTCAGGCGACTGTTGGTTACTGGCGGCGGTGGCCAACCTGACCCTCAACAAGGACCTGTTCCTGCGAGTGGTACCCGAGGACCAGTCCTTCGGCGACGGATACGCCGGCATCTTCCACTTCCGGTTCTGGCAGTACGGACGATGGATCGACGTGGTGATCGACGACCGCCTCCCCACCTTCGCCGGAAAGTTGGTCTTCATGCACTCCAGCGACAACACCGAATTCTGGAGTGCCCTCTTGGAAAAAGCCTACGCCAAGTACGTTCTTTCCCGTGGCACTCCTCACTCGATGTAACATTCGGCGTCGTTCTTTCCACCGTTCTCGGCCCGAAGTAAGAAGTCTGTCGATTTCGGAAAGGACAACGTCTTACGCGGGTGGCGAATGGTGGTAGAACGGGGGATTTTCGACCCTTTTTTTGTCTGCGGACTTTTTTCTAAAAAGTTTAAATTCGCCGACTCCTTTCCGTATCGATACTAAATAAGAATAAATCGGAAACGGGATTAGTACCAGTATACTGTACAGGTAACCCCCGTATAACACGGTACTTTTATAGCACGGATTCGCTCTAACACGGTTCGAGAATTGGTACCATCCCCCGTATAACACGGTACTTTTATAGCACGGATTCACTCTGACACGGTTCGAGAAATGGGTAAAACCTTCGTACAACATGAAATGTAATAAATTTTTACATACTTAAGTACTAATAGTTCACGAAAATTATTATTTTCGTGAACTATTAGTACTTCAGTGTGTAAATTTTCTTTTCTCGTCTCCATACACATGGTCCTTCGCGAAAATTGTTTCAATTTTGCCAGATCTCGACGTTTCTGCTTCTGGTGTTGCCAGATGTTTTTCCCTTATTCCATAAGTGCTTAGCACCATATAAGGAAATTTATAAAGATCTTTTAACTAGAAGCAAGCAATCTAAAATTACATACACTTTTTGCAAAAGGTAAAGCATGAATCTGAAAATAATGCAGAAAAATGCTCAGAGGATAACGATAACTTGCCAAAAATAAAACGCTCTCGGTAATAGTGCTTTTAGTGATGACAAAGAAAACATTGTTTAATTTATATTCATATGTATCACTTAAGAAAATTTTAATAAAGATATTTAACTTAATTATGAAAATATAGTAGCATGTTTTTTTAATTTTTGGAACCTAACCCTCCTTTTCGTACTAGTTCTTTGATTCGCATAACACGGCAATTTTTTGGAACGTAACTACCGTGTTATACGGGGGTTACCTGTAATTACATTTGTAAATGCAACGAAAAGAAAACGTCTACCCAGACGACCCCCGAAACGTGTGGACGTCGCTAGCCCCCGGGGGGAAATCCCCCGCACGACGCCGAATAGAGGCTGGTCCACCCTAATCTCGATTTGGCTGGCGTCAAATTTTGCAGGTTACACGGGTCTTATGAGTCGCTTAAGGGAGGAATCACGTCGGAAGCCATGGAGGATTTCACCGGAGGATTGGCCGAGATCTACGAAATGGACAAGATTCCCCCCAACATGTTCCTCGTCTTGCATAAAGCATTTCAGAGAATGTCGCTGATGGGATGCGCTATCGAGGTACCGTTTTTCTTCTCTTTTCCCTTTTGACCTTCCGGTTCTAATGCCTTTTTCAATTTCAGCCCGACCCCCGGAATCCCGAAGCCATTCTACCCACCGGTCTGGTGGCCGGACACGCCTACAGCATCACTTGCGTCAAACTGGTAAGTGTTTTCTATTCTGGCTTGGCCCGGAAGACGCGTGTAAAGAGGACAGACGTTATAAAGAGGTGTTTCTTCCAATAGGTGGAAGTGCAGACGCCGCGGGTGACGGGCAAAATCGCTCTGCTGAGAATAAGAAACCCTTGGGGAAACGAACAAGAATGGAATGGTGCCTGGAGCGACAAGTGAGTATTTTCCGATTCGCCGTCTCTCGATTTAACGTCGCGCGACGACATCGAGTCCTTGGTCTTTTGGCTGAAAGGACGCGCACCATCCCGTACGCCTCCCGGGGGTGCATACAATACGGCATTCATAAAATTAACTCTGTTACCAACGGAGAGTTGGCCAAGTTTGCAACTGTATCCCAGGCCCTCTCGGTGCCCTCCGAGTTATAAAAATAATAATAATTTAATCGAGTTAATAAGAGTAATTTGTGACGTCGTTGTTTACGACGAATTCATTATTCTAATTGCAGTCTTTCAGCTTCCATAAAAGGAAATTTAAACGGTGGCAAACTCGGTAGTAAATTTTAGGGGAATTTGTTACCCCGCCAGGCACCTTCTCTCGATAGATTAACCAACGTCGAAATAAAACAGTCTCCTTATTATCAATTAACGGAAATAAATTAGAACTGCAGGAGAAGGGAGGAGCCTTTCCCCGGAGAGAACTCAACCCCGAGCCTTTCCCGTTCGCCATCCCGCCCGTCGCCATACGTAATTAATACGTAAATTACGTATTAATTATCTAATTAACAATTATTACGGGGAATTTTTTATTTATTTACTTTCCCGTTTTAAACCTACGGTGCGAGGGAGCGCCATTGGGATTGTTTCCTCTTCGTCCCAGATTTAGTGTGGCCCACTAGTCACCGAGTGGTTAAAATAATCTGGTAGTTCGTGGGTTCGCGCCTGGCCATGAGGAGTTTTCTGGGTTTTTTCATGTTTGTAACACCTAAATAGGGGCCGGTTTTCCATGAAAGTCCTCCCGGGAGGCATCCTTCCTCGGCAGATCGCTCACGTGTCACGTTCCCGTAAACAAATGAACCAAACTCGGATTTAGTGGGTGGAAAGAGTGGATGGCAGCGCACCTTAGGTACCGTACAGAGGCGTTTTAATGTAATTGTATTTGTTTCAGATCTCCCGAATGGACCGTGTTGAGCGACGAAGAAAAAGAAGAGATCGGCCTGACTTTCTCCGCCGACGGAGAATTCTGGTAAATTGTGTACATACGCGTGTGTATGCGCGTGTATATATAAATATAAACAATATATACGCGACGTTTCAGGATGTCGTACAAGGATTTCGTGAGGAACTTCATGAAGCTGGACATTTGCAATCTGAGTCCCGATTCGCTAAACGAAGAGAGCCTTCGAGACCTGTCCACCAGGAAGTGGGAGGCCAGCGCGTTCGAAGGGGCGTGGACAAAAAACTGCACCGCCGGGGGATGTAGAAATTACCTGGGTAAGGCCCTCTCTAAATAAAATAAGACGGGCGGGTCGATAAGTAATCGGAAGTGTTACGTCGGACAGAAACGTTTGCCACCAATCCTCAGTATCGAGTGGTGTTGGAAGACGTGGACGAAGACGATGACGAAGAGTTGTGCACGCTGATCGTGGCCCTGATGCAGAAGAACAGAAGAAGCCAAAGAAAGATGGGAGCCGAATCTCTCACCATAGGATTCTCCATCTATCACGTGAGTGTTAATTTAACTCTTATTTGTCCCGTGGGTCGGTGCTGTTTCCAACTGGTAATCGCCTATCGATAAACGACGTTAAATGTGTATCACATGATAAATTCGAAAATCGGGACAAAAGTCTTAACTCTTATACCAGTGGTGCCCGAAGTAAGGTCTGCGGGACAAATCCGTCCCGCAACGTCACTTACACAATGATAGAAATAGGCCTACTTTTTGCATAGATAGAATAGTCTATAGAAAATATTTCTGAATTGCCGACCTACGACTTGTGGGCAATTTGACCCGGCAATCGAAAAATGTGGATACCATTGGCTGCTTAGACATAATTTGTCGCATATTTAGTCCTTTTTGCGCTAAGGATTGGGGGTCTTAGTTCGAAACGTCCGTTTTATTGTCCAATTTTATGCTATTTCGACAACATATCGAAATGTTAGTTTTAACGAAATAACACACCACTTTACAATACACCGAACTAAAAGGATAACGACTGGACCAAATATTAGCGGAATAATGCGCGTATCAACCTTAGTATGGCCCTTACACGGTGACAAACGATGGAAACTTCTTAGATACAACTCCGCTACATTTGTATTAAAACAAAGGAGTTGCGCATCGACCCGTTCCGAGCGGAGAATAAATTTGCGTATAGAAAGTTAATTACGATCGAGGCCATGTCTACGGAGGAGTCGAAAATTGCAATCGATGCTCTGTGTATTTTCCGAGTTCACGCGTCGCGGTAGCCGACGCCGGTGGAGCAAAACAGTCGCAGGTGACTAAAACGCTCTGTTTCGCTTCGCGTAAATGACCACGCTATCGCCTAAAATGAGCGTCGGTATGCGCGTGCGATGTAATAAGTGATAGTTATCAATAACAATTATTATTGTGAAACAAAGAAGGGTGGTTTTTATAATAATTAATATAAACACAAATAGTGTGGTCGAGATTACGGAATGATCTCAATTTCTTTTAGGAAGATTTTATTTAATAACATACTTATTTTACAATAATTATCCACAACTTCTCAATAGTAAGAATAAATCTCGACCACACTATTTATGTTTATATTAATAATAATTCTAATTTAAAAAGTACTAATCTTCCTTTCGTTTGAAACATATCGGTTATTTAATAAAAGAATTTTTTTTAAATCTCGTCGTTGTCGTCAATGATTTCGGGTTGATTAAATTATCGAATCTATCAAATATACAATAGATATAAACATGTAAAAGACCTATAGCGACTGGCCATATCGCTCGTTAATTAATTCTTTGCCAATAAAACTCTGGTAAGAGGCAATACGATAGCCAGAAATCGTAAGCCACACGCAATAATCGTTCTCCTTTCTTATTCTGTAAATAAGCTCTTCCCGGCAACAGTTGGTAGGGTGGCAGAAGAAACTTTTATCGGTTCTTTAGCTCTACGTCACCAGCGAAATCGGAAGTCGCGAGATGGTTGTCTAACATCGCGCAAAGGGACAAATTCCGTCCGACCGAGTTTTTTTCTCTTCACTTATAAAAATTCCAATCCACAGCTTTATCTTTTTTTTACAATGTATTTTTTTATGGTTAAGAGTAGATACGCGCGTCGAATCAGCGCGACGCCAAATCCGGAAAACCGGAAGCGTCTTTTGTCGCGTCTTATCTTAATTGTTTCTCGTGGGTTTCAGCTGAAGAATCCGGAGTCTCTGCCCAAGCCGCTGCCCAAAGAGTTTTTCAAGTACAACGCCTCGGTGGCCCGCTCTCCCAGTTTCATCAACCTGCGAGAAGTGGCAGCCCGATTCAAATTGCCTCCCGGCACCTACTGTGTGGTCCCTTCCACCTTCGATCCCAACGAAGAGGGAGAATACATCCTCAGAATCTTTACCGAAAAGAAAAACGACAGCAGGTACGATTCGTTCCTTCCCGGTGGTGGCGTCCGAGTAGCTTCCCGAAAACCCGATCCTCCGGAAGTGCCATTGTACCGAAGTCGGTACGATAGCACTTCCGTACCGACTTCGGCTTTTCCTACTGTATTTTTTTGCCTGAGCCGTTGTAGGTTTGGGAAAGGGACCAAACGCCGCCCTGTGATGGTATTCGAGGGTTTTGTCCACTCGTGAGCCATCGGGGAGTGAGAGAGCGAGACTGCGTGGGCCGAGCTATACGTCCAACGATGGACTCACAAGTTAACCGAATTTTTTTTTTATTCCGGCAGCGAATATGACGAAGACATCGACTTGCAGAAACCAGAACAGGTGAGACACTTTACGTCCTCTTGAAAATTTGAATATATTTCGTAATTTAAAAATTTCCGCTCCGGGGACGTCCTCCCGCCCGTCGGAGATCCCCGAGAGTGCGGGGGCGGAGCGTATATTCGAAAGTAACGAGAGACGACGTCACTCGTTGCGTTGCGGCGACAGCCGCCTCCGCGTTCCGTTTCCATCGCGCGTTAAACCCCGGGAATGCCTCCGTACCGAATTACTTGAAAAGCTTCCTCATCAAAAACACTAACGTCTCTCTCACGTCGTGGCTGGTGTCTGCATTACGAAAGTCGAAAAGGCGAGAACATTATACTCGCGCGGGAAGATAATGCGACGTACGCGCCCACGGCTATTTGCGTCGATTCGCGTTAATAATTACGCGCGGATAGTAGTATCTTGCCGCGATCGATCGAAGTTTGGTAACGTTATATCTCCATTCGCGCGTCATCTACCCAAACCGACGTTTACCACGTCGCGTCGTTCTGAGGAAACGGTTTGAACGTCGAAGAACGCAACTCGTTACTCCCAGCTTCTAACGCCGTAACGTTCCCTTCTATCTTCTAATGGACGGTTCTTTTTCTTTTCTCTTTTAGTTTTTGTATTTAATTTGCAGAACGCTTCTTTAGGAAATTCTGGTGAAAAAACGTGGGAAGTTGCTCCAGCACGTAAGACCTCCTTTTCCTTCCCTAAGGAGCCGTCCATAAATTACGTAAGGGTGATTTCGGCCACCCACCCGTGTAAGAAACAGTAATATTTTCTTTGATCCCCCTTCCCTATCTTACGTAATATTTACGCATGATTTTAAAGAAAGATTTTAACAAGAAAAATTTTTTATGAAACCCTAAAGATCTTAGGTCGAAAATATATAATTATTAATTAGTTAATTAATATGTACTGTACTATTATTTATAAAAGACTATATGTGAACAAATTTAAAAATATAATAATTTAATGAATTCGAATGAACAATTTATTTTAAGAACTTTATTTTTTTAATTATTAACAATCTTATCATTATTATTATTAATATTAATCAACGTTATAATATTTATTTTTCTATTTTAATTTTCACAAAAGGACGCAAAACACTTTACACATGTACTAGCTAGTGTATCTGTCAAACAGAAACGTCATACAAATCAAAACAAGAGAAGAGAGAGAAACCATCACATGGCCTTCCACGATAAAAAAAAATGTGTAGAGCATGAATCTGCGAGCGTTATTATTCTATCACGTCACACGAGATGGCATTGATACAACGAGGTTCTTAATAGAAACCGCCAAATTGAAGCCAAATTCAAAACACCACTCAACGAGATCAAAATATAATATTACGTAAGATCTATTACCCCCTATCCGAGTAAGAATCCTTGACCCCACCCATCCCAAAATACCTTACGTAATTTATGGACGGCCCTTAACCCATTCTACTAACCCCGAAAATAACCACATTTCCACCGCTAAAACCGCATTTGAATTATTTTTAACCGTTCGACCTACCGTCTCTATTAATTAATGGGAGGTCGAACGGTTAAAAACATTTCAAATGCAGTTTAAGCGGTTAAACCGTACTCGACAATAACTTACGAGCCCTGTCATTGGTCTGGGGTATTTTCGCCGATTGGATCATCGGTCCGCGCTATGTAGAAAAATTTTGTTATTTATGGATTAATTTTTTAAATATCGGGAAGTAAAAATTAAATCCAAAGTAAATAAATCGTAATTTCTTCTATTGTTTACAAGTTAAAAATATCCAGCAACGAGTTACGTAACTTCCTGGCAAAACGATTTAAAATTGCCCATGGCGCCATCTGTCAAGAGATTTTTATTATAAAAAATTGTAAATGCTAATAACGAGTAAAATCGACCAATGACAGAAGAGCAGACGAGTCTTTCGAGTTCTGAACGGTACTAAATGCTTAACTGTGTTAATAACATTAATTATTCCATTTATATTTAACTAATTCCTTGTCTTCCATCGTTTTTTCCTCGTTATCACCTTTCTTCTCGTTAAGCCACTCTCTGCATTTCTTAATGTAACTCTTATTATAATCTTCTATCTTAACATTTTTCGTTTGAGAGTCCCGACGTTACGTTGCAGTCTATGATCCGTAACTTAACGCGTGTCGATATTTCTGTCCGTCTTTGGTATCTGTCTGTGCCTTGCCTGTCTATGGATCGTTCGTTTTATCCGTAACATTACGACGACTCTCGAATACTAACGAGAAACGTTACGTAAAACAGGAAAAAGAAGAAGAAGAAGAAGAGGAGGAGGTACAACAGCAGGAGGAGAAAGAACCGACCGAGATCGACGAATACTTTGCCAAGTTAGCGGGTGAAGATTCCGAGATCGATTACGTCCAACTGAGAGAGATCCTGAATCACTTCCTGAAAGAAGGTGAGTGCCCATCTGTCACTATCCCGGTTTTACAAATTACTACTAGAAACACCCGGGATTTAACGATTCGATTTTCTAGAGAAGCCGTAGTCGAATTAAACGGTAAATCGAGACCGCAACGATAAATGCGGATGCGGTATCCGGTGTTTATACTATGTATTTCCTTCCCACGTGTGGACTAACGCAAAGTTACGTCGCGTGGCCTACCCCGAATCGATAGTTCCGAACGTTTTAAGAGGGAATAATTCTAATACGAGAAACGTTATCCGTTTTTAACGATTACAAAAAGCGTAGCGACGTTGGGCCGAAAGTCATTAAGACTAAAACGGCGTAACGTCGAAACGTAAGGAGACCTCGAAGCTGGAACTACTTTTTCGTTATTTCGAAGTTTCAACTCGGTGACGTGTGCTATTATTTGCAGATTTCGAATTCGATGGTTTCACCGTGGAGGTGTGCAGGAGTATGGTGGCCATGATGGACGTATCCTTTTTTTTCGCTTTCTCATAAGGAAGCGACGAGATCGCGCGTAACACTTGCAATGGAAATTTTCCGATGGACCGACAGACGGACCTCTCCGGAAAACTGGGATTCGAAGAATTCCGCAAATTGTGGTCCGACGTCCAGACTTGGAGGGTGAGTGTTGACCCGGGGTCGAAACTCCGGCAAACGAGATACTCCCGAAGATTCTTTTACAACTTTTTTTTTCATTTTTGTGGCGTATTAAACACTAGTATTGTGTCTTTGGAATAAAACACAATACTAGTGTTTACTACGCCACAAATATAAAACAGGACACGGTTTCAAAAAACATTTTTTTTTTTTTTTTCATTTAGAAATCATCATTCGGGGATCAGTCTTTCCCCGCTAAGGCATAACCGCTTTAGGTACCGGTACTTGTATTATGAAGTATAGACTTTAGGAATAAAGTTACAGTGAAAATATAAAAGAAATTACAAACTACTGAGCTACTCGGCCAGGAAGTTATTTTACATATGAATATGAGCTACTTTGCTCTAATACCTTTCTTAGAAAGTCAATGAGTTGATTATGTGTTTTTTTCACTCCTGATTAATTGATAGACCCCGCAGGGCCATTGCATTCCTTCGTCTTTTGCAATCAATTCCAGGTAATGTCTTTCCAACTGCCATTGTATGCAATCGTACACAAGGTGATTAAGGGTCGCTATTTCCTCTCCAAATACATACGAATTCTCACCGTTCAGGTTAAATCATCTATATTCTCCTAGACCCACTATACTCAACTTTTTTTTTCTCTCAGGCCACATACACATGATAGCTATTACACGCGGCCGCAACATAACAATTATAATAAAAAACTTGCTTAATTTCTCACTTACCCTAGAAATTTAGTGTGACTGTTGATATTGCGAACATTTTTTCACAATTTCATTTAAATCTTTTTTTTTAATACTCTTTCCACCCTGTGGGCACTAAGAGGGCCTTTATAGCAGGCCAATTGCAGGCACCATTGTGGGCCTGGCCGAACCCAGGCCCACAATGGTGCGACCAGGTCGTGAGGGACGAGGCCCGACATATCCGAACGGACCACTCCCCGAAAAATTCCTGGGGGATTCCCTGACCCGACCGGATTCGATTCAGAGCGGTAGGCTGCCACCTTGACCGCTCGGCTGTCAATTCATTTAAATCAGGTTTGTAACTGCTGCATGCTACTCGTAAAATGGCATCCAGGTGTGAACCAGTAAGCCAGTTTCTATATATGTTCTTTGCATATTTCATTTTTGAGTATGACGTTTCACATAGATACATTGATGCGAACAACGTAAGTAAAATTTGAGCACATTTTTTAGTCTTATATTGATCGGGCACTACTTTCCAGAAGTGGTAATTATTTCCAGAAGTTAGCGTAATTATTTTCCGCTCTCTTTCACGTCCCGGCCACTCACGAAAGCTCGGCGGGCCGCAGGTTGAGTATGGTGGTCCTAGACCGTCATGCCCAGAGAGACATCATTGCTTCCCGCTCTCCTGAACCATTTGAGATGGATTTCTATATTTGGAAGGTATTCGAAGGTCTTTCGGCCTTTCGTGCTATTTGTCCACATATCTTGCCACTTTTCTATTGTTTGAGCCCTAAGTGTCTTCTTTCTCCAACATTTCGGTATAGTGTGAAACACCTTATCGTTCCCGTTTGTCGCCTTTTTAGCCAATTGATCGGCTCTTTCATTTCCTATAATACCAGTGTGGGCTCTGACCCATTTGAATTGAATTTTCTCAATCGAACCATTTTCCCTTAACTTAGGAGATCCACACATCAGCAAGTGTATCAGGTCCTGTAGAGCACTCTGGCTGTCCGTATTAATACAGACTCCTTCCTTCCTTTGGTTTTCTATGCACCATTCCACTGCCTTATCAATGGCCAATAGCTCGGCCTGATTATTGGAGCAATACGACTCCACGGAAAACTTGTCATTATGAATTTCTACATTGCATTCGTAAACAGCACAACCGGCCCCGGTCCCAGATCCTGACCTGGAGCCGTCTGTGTATATATCCATCCTAATTGGTTATCAGCCGTTACATGAACATTACCACTCCTGGTTGGATGTGGCAGATTCTTGACTGGAACGTCTCGTTCAAAATTATTTAGATCTATAGGTAGATTTATCATATTATTTTTCCCCATTTTTCTTTAGCCAATACCTCTTGACCCTTTCCTCAATTAGTAGTTCGATAGGCGCCTTGCCTGCTAGAATCATTAGCGCCTCGGTTGAAATAGTTCTAAAGCATCTTGTCAGCCTTACAAGCGCTGTCCTTTGTGCCTGCCGAAGACACTTCTTTTGAATAGTATTGTTGGCCTTTCCACTCCATGCCGATGCTACATAGGTCATAATCGGTATAAACATAGTCATATATCGCTTCCATGACTTCTGTTTTCAGCCCCCAGGTGTCGTTGGCGACATGGGGGCTAGCTTATTGAATATAATATTACTCTTCGTCTTCAATTCTTTTACTTGTAGAAAGTTACGCCAAACGAACAATTCCATGGCCAGACGACGCGCGACGTCCGAAGCGAAGAAACATAATTTCGACCTAAAAATACAACGCGAAAGTTTTTCCGAACGCGTTAAAAACGGACGATGAGTTTGGCGGGAATCGACGGGAGAATTCAGTTTACGATCATTTCGGTCTCCGAACTGCAAATTCATTTTTTTCTTTGTATTACGCTCGCGACTAAGAGAAAGCCTTTGATTTCAGAGAGTGTTCCTGAGATACGATTACGACAGATCTGGGTGTCTCAACACCATCGAGTTGAGAGCCGCCCTCCATTCCGCCGGTGAGTACTTTCCTAATTGTTCTCTCTCCTTCGCGTCGCTTCTCGACCATGCGAAAGTCGCGGAAAGCGTTACGTCTTGAGCGAAGAATAGCGCGAGCCCCCCAAAAATGAAGATTCGCAAAAATTTCTTTAAAAATAGTTCGTGGTTGGGTGCCGAATTCACAAACGAATCGGGTTTTCTCTGGCTCACCCAAAAGAACACGTGAAATACCAGCTGTTTTCGTTGCCGGCCCGCGTAAAGGAAGAGAAAAAGAAAACGAAAAACGTAAGAGTAGAAAGCGGAAGGTGCGTATTTAAATTCGGTGATGACCTGTGCATGCGTTCGTTTGTCGTTCCAGGTTATCGGGTGAATCTGCACGTTCTCCGCGTGTTGGCCCTGCGTTACGGACACGGAGGAAAGGTGTCCTTCGAAGATTTCATGATGTGCGCCGTCAAACTCAAGTCTATGATCGGTGAGTGAGACTAAGTTTCCATTTAAATTTATAAATTTCTATCAGACGGTACATAGAGAAGCGCATTCCGATGACCGTCCGCCATATTTAGTCCGGTCTTCACCGGCGTCGGTTTAATATTCTGAAAGTTCGTTCGAAACGAAAACTAATACTTTCGTTTTAACGCCCGAACTGTGGTAAAACAACAAACTTCGAGACCGTATGGTAAGAAGGACCAAACATGGCGGAGCCCTATTCGAACGCGCACAATTGTTAACATCCATGGTAAGGCCGAATTAATTTTCATCTTTTCCGTTCTTAGAATTCTTCCAACATAAACAAACGGACGATGGACAAGTCACCGTTTCCAAAGACGAGGTGAGTCCGTCGGATTTTTAGTATGCGGAGCACGCGTCATTGCGCGTGCTCCGCATACTAGGGAGAGCGATCGCTCTCCTAACATAAATTTTGTCCTACGCGCAACGAATACATCGTTTAGAACGTCGTATAAATTATAATTTCCCTTGCAGTGGATGGTGACCACAATGTACTGCTAGATGTCTCTTCGTTCCTCCTATTCGACGATCGGACCTCCTCTTCTCTACTTCGATTCTTTAACTTTCGATCTCATTGGCGCCCTTATCTTCCGGGGACCAAATTCCCGTCTGCACGTGTCTTTACGTTGTATATAATCGGAATTTTTCTTCGTTATTCCTGTCGGAAATTGGCCCGACGCCTTTATATATAATCGATCGTAAAGCGTCCGTACTTAAGAGGGAGGGAGGGCCTTCGTCCTTCCTCCGTTTATCCTAGACAGTGTTTTTTGTAAGTTTAAAAGAATTCTATTTTTGACTGGACAAGTTACCGTTTCATCAAATCTTATTCTTGTATATATACTCGATGCAAATAAAATATAGAAAAGTCTTCCCCCCTCCTTTCTTAAGACGTATCTACCGACATCACTCGAAATTATCGTTTGTTTTAAAGCTAACGTTTTATTGTCGATGAGACAGAAAGACCCGAGACGTGGCTAATGAGAGAAGGAGGACGCTTCCCGCTGGTGACGAGACAGGAAGCGGAAGAGGAGCTCCTCCACGCGACTCTTGCATCCTTCATCCAGGAATCGCCACAGGCGGCGCTTCTCTTCCTCCGTCGCGCGCTTCGCTTCTTCCGCCAATTCGCACGGACGGGAAGTCTGAAACACAATTATGTAGTTAATTACGTAAAGATTTTCTTTCTTCTCTGGGAATAATTGTGCCGACTTACCAAGAACGAGCGGACGATCTTTCGGGCCTCCCGTCGGAAGTCTCCGAACCAATCGGCGAAGAGAGGCCGGGCCCAAGGCTCTTCGAAGTAACTGAAAGAATAAAGAAACGATGACGAATAGACCCGGGGAAGGGAGGGGCCGACGGCGGACGATATCTTACCAGAAAAAGTCGGAGACGTATTCCTCTCGGAACCGATCCCAGACGTTACCCAGCATGCTCTGGTGCAGTCCGTAGAGAGATCGGGGGTCGGCCGCCTTAAACTCCTAAATCGGATGGGACGTCGATTATTTCTTCCTTTGGGAACAACCCGCGGCGGAAGGACGCTCACCTTTTCGGACAGACAGACGACAGCTTGCACCCGGTATCCAGAATCGAGTTCTATTCGGAAATAGTCTTCTCCCCGCTCGGGGCTACCTGTTTCCATCACCTGACGTCGTCGGCACAAAATATAACACTTCTCTCCTTTCTCCACATCCGAGAAAACTACGCGCATCCGCCTCCTCCGAACAAGAATTCGAACGCTCTCGCCGCACCGGGCCCCGATTCACGGAACCACGCGAAAAAGGAAAGCCGAAAATTATCATAGGGATTTTGGTCGCGGAATAATCTCACAATTTTAAGAAACGGCGCACCGTTTCTTAAAATGGTGGGAGGACGCGGAATCTGTTCCGACCACCTCGTCGATCGAGCGTTCGTAATCGTCCGGCGTTCCGTAAACATTGGGAGGGAAAGCAGGCGGGCGACGCAAAATAAGAGAAAAGAGGCTCACCCGAGGGCGATCGGAAGACGGGGATGGACGGGGGTGAAGAGGTCTTCGGACGCTGAGGTAAAGTCGACCTCCTGAAAAGAGGCGGGAAGGTTAGCGCGGAGGCTCTCCCCCTCCTGCGTCGGGAGTACTCACCGGGAAGTCGGGCCCGAGCCACCACGGGCCTTTGGAAACGAGGCCAATCGTCGTCTTCCTTTCCGATCTCCTCCCCCTTTACGGCGTCGACAACGGCCCGGCCCAGCTGAAAGAGAACGCAAATCGTTAGTTCGGGAACAGAGCGCTTTCCCGTGCCGAGTCCTCCGGGGAGAGTCGTTCACCCCGAGTCCTAGTTCCCGCGAGTCGAAATGGTTTCGGTTCCAGCGGGGGACGGAATAACGTCGATCGGGTCGGGTGGCGGTTCCTCCGGCCAGTATTCCGGGGCGGCCGGTCCGGAAAGTGGCGTCTACGGCAGCCGCGCCGTCAAAATTCAGTCCGGAATGCGACAGAGCTGAAAAAGAAAAAAAAACGTTCTTTTGTACAGAAAACGTCAAAGTGTGTGTTCGTTAATATCGGTCGCTCCGCGTTTCCGCCATCAAGGGCGTGCGCTGACGTTCGTAGGCATTTGGAAACGACGGTAAAAGGAAGTAAAAGATGGATGGCGTCATTTTGCTTTTCACCGTAAACTACTATTAATCAATCAATCAATTTATTTACGGAGGCATCTACTATTGTACAGTACAAACGGTCGTTTTTGCCGTCTGATGGTGCGCACTCTAGCCGGAATAGGAACGCGTTCCGCAGGAATTTTTAAATGGTCGCCGCACATCCATCTTTTTCCGCGCGCGCGGAGTTACTCAAAGGAATAAAAGAACGCACCCGAGGATCTATATTCCGGTCCCGCTAAGTCCGCACTTTCAGCATCTTGCGTGCATACGGATAACCGTAACAGATATTCGCCCGGCGGAGGGAGAGTTGAACCGAATTAACACAAACAGTTTAAGCAAATACAATTAACAATAGGTTACAAAACTCCCGCAAATGTTATTTGCTAAAAAACTTCAACGGGGCACTCTAAAAAAGCGAAAACAAACAGAACTGCGTTTAGTCTTCCTTTGACATACGTTTTGCGCAGCAGAAGACTCCTTGCGCCCCCTCTCGGCGAAAAATTAATTTTTGTAAAAATTATTTACTTATGGGAGACAGTCTCACGCCGCCATTATTCTTGTTCGAAAATGATGCCGAATTCTAGCCCAATGCTACCGAGCACGCGTTTGTGTACAAACCTAAGAAATCCTGTACTAATTGTTTCCGACTATCGTACTGTATATTAATAAGTTTCAAGAACAAAACGTCCGATTTTTACTTCCTCGTTTTAATTATAAAAACAATCTAAGGACTACAAATTAGGAGCGAGGGAAGTAGATATTTAACGCCATTTGACAAGCGGTTTGGCATAACCGGCGGTCGTGACTGCCAAGCGATAAAACTAGCGAGTTAGGTTAAGACGCCACTAGCACAAAAACGGGCATAAAAACTTCTAATCACGTGACCTATTTGCGTTTGCATCTGGATTGCGGTGGAGGTCCGGCTAGCGAACTTTTTACGGTGACGGTACTATCGAAGTTATAAAGACAATGATTACATTCTACGAGTTTTTTCTGTACTATAATTACAAATATAGTAAAAATAATATCTTTACTTTCGTATATTAACTTTTATTATCGTACTAGCTGCAAGGACCCGCTTCGCTGGGTTTTTATTTGTGGGCAAAAAGTAACGATAGTGAAGATTAAGATAATTACATTATAGTCAATCTTACCCGTTTTCACAGAATGCAAGAATTAGGTCCCCCGTTTCCAGACTAATTAGAGAATTTTTACGTCCAGTCAAACGAACTATTTTCAATTTGATCAATTTTCTGGAACGTTTACAATCGTTCTATAATCGAACCAATTCGAATTCGAAAATTTTTAAAATAGAAAATCTTCCACTTTCAAGCCCATATCTCCCGCACCCTTATAGCTATCGAGACGCGACCACCATAGTGCACGAATACAGACTTAGGCCCTGTACACACTAGGCGTTTTTAAACGCGCGCTTAACGCCGAGCTAACCCTGGGCTAGTGCAGTGGGGTGTTTTGCCACCCCCAACGTTTTAAAAGTTGCACTATTCATAGATTTTGCAAGAAATATTTGTGTCCTCTTCAGTAGCTTCATGATTTTATGTATAGAGCATGCTCAGAAATTACTACGATGCTGCAGAAATACCAGTAAGAGAAAAACAACAGTTTTAAGTGGGGTGTCCAAACACCCCACAGTATTAATTTCGTTTTTTTTTAAATTTTACAAATATTTATTTAGTTTTTTGTATTTTAAAAATAACTAAAATGTGACCACATTTATTATTTATAATATAGATATAATAATCAATGTGAATAAAAATAATTTAAGTTTATTTTAATTCAAAATGGCTGACTTTCATAAACACATTGAGAAAATACCAAACATAGCAAGTTGCTTGTCATTTGCACTGAGTGACAAAGTGCAATGTCAGCTATTGAATCAGAGTGACAAAAATGCTTAAAAAACAATTTAGATTTTTACTATTGGTTTAATAATAAAATTTAAGGTAATGAGTTTTGATAAATGTTGTTTTTTATTTTCGTGGATTTATGTACTAATATAATATGTAATCATACGTGAATATAATTATATGTATATGTACACATGCCTTTACCAAATAAATGAGTAAATCTTTATAAATTTTTACTTACATGGTTTATGGACCCAAAAAAATGTTGGGGTGGTCAAACGCCCCACTGCACTAATGCCGAAAAAAAACTCAGTGCACTAACAGTTAATGATAATACAACACGTTTTCTTTTCGATGACATATCGGTAATATTAAAAGTAAATACTGTATTTAAATCATGATCAAATTTTCAAGAAACTAATGTTTTATTGAATTTGTACTACTACTGACCAGCGCTAACAGACTAGCTATTGTTTAAAAGGCCCTCTGGCGGCTGAAGAAAACGGATTTTATAAAATAAAAAGCAGTTGAAACTGCATTTTTATGAATAAAAATTTGACAAACTATTTATCGTTTTATGACGAGTAAAATTTTTTCGTCGCATTCGCGGCTTTTAAGTAATGCATAAACCTTCGAGGCGCGAGGCCTTTCGGACCGCGAGACATAGGTGGTGGCCCACGTTGCCCATGCCTTACGCCGCCCTTGGTCATAGAAATTATGTAATTTGAATACAAATTATTTATAAACACGTATGTCAAATTATATATTTATTACGACGCAAAATATATTTAAGAGTTTACGACCACTGTGCTGGGTGAGACGTTGTTGAAACAAAAAATGTTATGCACGTACAGTACATAGTGTCGTAATTCGCCAAGTGCAAATCAGCAAATTCGTAAAATTTTTGTTTATTTTGAACAATCCGGATAATCGAAAATCCGGATAATAGAGGTCCGGATAATCGAGGTTCTACTGTATTTATAGGATGTTTAATAGCACTAAATAATTATTTTTAATCAGCGTGGAGTCCCCTACCGTACGATCTGACTTCATACTTTTATCGAGGGAGGTAGTTGCTTATGTAAATCCGAAAGCAGCTCGAAAAATTAATTTTTAGGAAATTTACAAACGTATTACGCTGTTGATGGTAGAAGATGCCGTGGAAGAACAAACCTACCTTACAATAAGCTATTATCATCAAGGCAAATATATGTAAATTCTATAGGCTCTTCGCATCAATTGCTAAAAAATTTAATAATTAAATAATTTCTGTATTAAAATCGTCTGTTTCTTTACATTATTATTCGGAAATGCTTAAATAACCATTATTTTAATAAAATAGGTCATAATTTTAACCCCAAACACACAAAAAATGAAGTTTAAACCGATCTTCTACTCGCCATGCCAGACAGCAAACGCGATTATCGACCGTACAGAATTGCGAGATGGCGGCGCTCGACCGTCCGCCGTTCACGTTTTGGGCTAAATACGACGGCCGAAATTCGTCAGATAAAATGCATCAAATCGTAAATTGAGGAGCCACTTTCATTCCAATTAAAGAGAAACTGGCTCCTCGACTTAACGTTTCAGTCGTTTTAATCGCAGATAACGCGGAATCGTTATTTCTTGGAGTCAAAGGTTTCCAAAATTAATTTTTCTTTGTTTTTTTATATCTTGCACCACGATAGATACACAACAGTAAAATAGAAATGGAGTTTATAAAAATTGGTGTTTTTTTTAACCTTTTTTTTTTTTTATTAGATATTGCAAATCGCTCGAGGCTTCTGGCCGCCTCAGTCCAGATATTTTGACAAAAGTTAACTTTTCCTCGGCAGCTCGCCCATTCTTGAATTAATCGGATCCCATTAATTCAAGAATACATCCACTCGCATTACGTTCCGCGTGCAATTAATCATTATTCCGTTCACATGCCGGAGTTTGAGAAATCCTAAAAACACGCTAATTCAAATATTAAATATCCTAGAAAAACACCACAGAAAATCCCTAATTCGGTAACGCGAGGGTCAAGTAGGTAGTTAAGACGAAGGCTTACCTTTAAAGGTGACTGGGTCTACCCCGCTTCTGGCGTACGACACCAACATCTGAAAATAAACACGGGAAAATACGTCATTTTAAACTCTTGGGCCGTCGTCAGAAACGCGAAAGAACTTCTCCTAAAATATTAAATAAGTACAGGAGGCGAGTGATGGGGCCGACTGGCGCTAAAGTCCTCCCGAAAGACATCTCCCGATATGTTGTCTCGTGTGGATCCGTCTTACATCCGGAACCCGGGACCAAACCCACTATGAGCGACATAGGCTAAACGAGGAATAAAAATACTCTAATATCTACAAAGTAACTGTGGTGCGCATAGCGATAACTTTCGTCCAGCCCAACGGATAATCGTATATAAAAATACAACCTCGCATTGTTAAATACAGAAAGATGTACAAAACAAAATAATGTACTGTATAGTAGATCCTCCTATAAGACTGGTTCCTATAATTACGATTCCTATAAGACGGCGAAAAAATTGTGGCGGTATCCGTACACAACGATAAAAAAACTCCTATAATTACGTAAAACGTCATCGGGCAGCCGAACTACTTTCCCGTCGTCCCGCGCCACGCTACGGACAGTTTAGGCGGGTAAATTGAGTTTAGTTTCGTCTGTACATATAATTATATATTAACTTAATTTATTGTAACTTTATTATAATTATATATATGCTTTCCGCCGTCTAGCGCCACGCTACGGAGAGTTTAGGCGAACTATCGTCTGTACAGTATGTAAATTAATAAACATTAATTTACATACTGTACAGTACTGTAATTTTATACATTTCGTGTTAAAGAAACATTCCTTATTCAACGGCGATTAAAATTATTTATATTAATGATGTCTCCAAAGTTCAACGAAGTTTTCGCAGAAAAATAACATCAGAAACCGCGGCCGCGGTTTGCTGAGCTGTTCCGCGACGAAAACAAGCTTGAGCAACGGCGATGTCGAACGGTGCACACTCGGTAAGTAATCCTACAATTTTTTGTTTATAGCGTAGTTTATACGGATTATTTCCAAAAAAAATATACGTATTTTGGAAATGTTGAGTCGGATTAGTCTAGAATCGATTAATTTTATGGAAGAAAACCTTTCAAATAGCCGTAGTCCGTAAACTTCACACGTGTCGGGCTGTGATTCCTACAAAATTGATTCATAAAGAACGGAACGTATCTACCGTCTTATAGGGGATCGACTGTATTATAAAAGAGGCGAACTTACGGCGCATCTCACTATGTGTTTAGTATTCTGCTCGTCTCTGAAGGTGAGGCGAGTCACGTGTCTCCTTTCGTCGCATTTCCAATTTTTCAACGTCCAATCATCGCAGACCACCACGTGCTTTTCGTTCAGATACCGTCGAATCGTCTCGTCCACACGTTCGCTTTCGATACAATACTTCTTCTGATTCTGCACAGATTTTCGGTCCAATTAACATACGTAACAACAACCTCAGTTTTTAAGACTTACCTCCAGCGATTCGGCCACCGGCCGGATCAATTGCACCTGCAATCCGGAAACCCCCAGAGCTAGGAGGGTGGACACGCAGCGATACGCGTCGAGGGTCCGGCCGTAAACGACGATTTTATCTAAAAGATTCGTACAGCAAAATTACCCTCGCGGTGCGACGACGAAGCGGCGCGCACCGCGAGGCCGCTCTCACCTTTGCCTTCTCCCAGGAAATTTCTTACGTAATAAATAAAATTGGAAGCGTCGAATTGGTCGTTGATCAGGAAGACGTTGTTGGGCATTTTCTCTCTTCTCCACGACTCGGCGACATCCCGCATTCGGAAGAAGTCGGCGGGGAACGTGGGATCTACGTATTGTACTCCGCAACACAGCACTAAAACGTCGTAGGGATATTTTCCGTAAGATTCAATAGTTACGTACTTATCGTTGCTGAAATGCAGAAGAGTAAAATTTTAGTTGGGTAGTGTTTAAGTGTCAAACGAAATCGTAATGTATCTCCGATTCTGAGCCTACATTTTTTGCTTAAAAGTTACAGTGGCGCATTATCCTACGGAGAAAATGGGCAATTACCTGGGTTCCCACCAAGTGGCCACTAACCAATCTTTTATAAAAAATATATATATATATATATATATACCCCAAAATATCCCTTTGAAGAGAAATGTCTTAAAGTCAAAACTCTACGTGAGACTCCCTAATTCAAATTCATCTGGACCCTATAAACGTATAACGCACCGCTGTAAGGCCAGGTTGTTTACGCTTCCCAAAATTCCCTATTATTAGGTTACGTTCATCAAGCAGTGACGCGTTATAGTTTTCATAGGGCCCAGGCAATTTGAATTGGATGGCCCCCATGTTCAGTGTCGACTTCAGACATTTCAGATATTCGGGGGAATCCCCCGATATCTTCATTCGTTTTTTAATGCGTCTGGGAGTTAAGTTCTGCGCTGTGGTAATCTAGGGTGCAAGGTATGGCCCAAATTTAAATTTTGATATTCTTTCTACAGTAATAAGTTTTTAAAAGATTGGTCTACTGGGAGTGTATACTCGTAATTCCTTTTTTTTTCTTTTCTTTTCTTTTAATTAACTCTTTCCGCCCTGTGGGCACTAAGAGGGCGTCTTTTAGCAAGCCCATTATGGCTTTGGCTAAACTCATAATGGGGTGGCCGGGACCCGACATATCCGGACGGACTCGCCCCCGTAAGATTCCTGGGGATTTATCGACCCGTCCGAATTCGAACCCGGGTTCCCCAGGGCGGTAGTCTGCCACCTTAGACGCTCGGCCATCCGGCCACCCGTAATTCCCATAGAAACTTGTTTATTCTTATTGTGAAATATCGTGTATCGTGAAGAGACTTATTATTTTAACACAGCACTTTCTTTGGGCCAAGTAACTGGAGGACCAATTCCGAGGATCATCACGGCTTTTGCATTAGTGTAAGTTAATTAACTGTACGCGTTTAAGCGCCCGAAAGATGCAAAGATACCGTTGGTACCGTCCGACAAAAATATTCCATAAGGTGTCATTGCATCTGACTTCGAACTGGTATTGTCTCGAGCAAGACTTTTTAAATATGGTGGCGAATTTCCCTTTAAACCCGGGCCCGCGCAAAAATTCAAAATAAGAACAATCAATTAATTTTACGTAGAAACGATTCGCAAAGAAATTAGTGAAAATTAAAAACGTAATTTTGGGGACGAAATAAGACGTATCGTTCGAGCAGTATTAATTAATATACGAATGTAATTTACACGAACACGGCGTAATGTTAATAACGAGTTTTCGACAGCGGCACGCTCTGTCCTTTCGATATTTAAAAATCTGTAAAAATGTAATTATGGCGTAACTGAAATTATAAAACAGTACCGGATTTCCCGACTGATTCTATTAGTCTGGAGCGCCCGCGTACCTAGGGCTTGGGGATGCCGTATTTCTAATTAGGTGATGCTGCGTTTTGTCCTTAAGCTATAATATGGTATATGTGTTCCTGGCTTAACAGGTCTTTCCTTTTAACTAGTAAAAGGTACGCGTAAAAATGCCATGCCCTACTAAATCGCAGCTTATTTAGCTTACGTTCTAACCCCGAAATTAATACAATAACGTTACGAAAACTTTTCTTACCAATCGATACCCGTGACCATTCCGTAAATAACAGTCGTCCACGTTTGAAATCCGAGTTTATCCAACATAACTTGTGGATAATTTACACTGAAAAAAATGTATATAAATGAATTATATATATACTGTTATTTATTGAAATATGAATAATGATAAGAATTAATTCATTTAATTATTAATCATATAGTAAACCAGTGTTTCTCAACGGGGGCGATATCGCCCCCATGTGGGCGTTTTTCCATGTTTCGGGGGCGATTAGCAACAATTTATATTTTGGGGGCGAAAAACAATTTTCTGGGCGATATAGTAAAACATTATATTTAGAATAATTAGATATTTTATTCGTTATATCGTACAATAATTATACAAATGGGTTACATTGGTCTAGTCACTATACAGTCAATGCAAATGGGTTTTTTTCTTTTTTTTTCTTTTCTTTTTTTTACTCGTTCCGCCCTGTGGGCACAAAGAGGGCCTCTTTTTGCAGGCCCATTATGGGTTCGGCCAGGCCCACAATGGGGCTGCCGGGTGGTGAGGGACGGGGCCCGACATATCCGAACGGACCACCCCCCGAAAAATTCCTGGGGATTTTTCGACCCGTTCGGATTCGAGCCCGGGTCCCCCAGAGCGGTGGGCTGCCACCTTGACCGCTCGGCCATCTGGCCGCTATGCAAATGGGTTACATTGGTACTAGTCACTATACAGTCAATGCAGTACGAATTTGGCGTTAGCCTTGTCCCTCGGCATCGGAATTTTGTAGTGAAGAGGGCGATACTACGTTGAAGGGGCGACGATTTTTTAATATATATATATTTTATAAATATATATGCATTTTCTCTCTTCTCC
>NW_019384386.1:518318-533712 GCF_000671375.1 Centruroides sculpturatus | reverse complement strand
ACTCGGTTTACTAAGTAAACCGAGTCCAATTATATATATTAAAAAATCATACGATAACTCCAAATTTGTTATTGTGCCAGGTTGTAGTGCCAATTACTTATCTACTTATGCAATTAGCCAGGTTGCACATAGGTAGCCTGGTTATGTAAGTATATAAGTGATTTGAACTAAAAGCGAACGATTAAGTCGCCATCTTTTATTAAATTTAATAACTAGAATTCGTGGTAACTCGCGACGGGCATACACCTCGTAGAACATTGCTACAAGGGATATAAAAGTATCCTATGCATATCCCTCTGTAGCGACCTCGAAAACTACGACACTTGCTACTATGCAGTTTAGCAAGTCTGTCTGGCACATTTAAACCTCGTTTTTCTATTACACTTCGACTGTAGGTGTAATTATAATACTTTAAATATGGCCGTTAGCCTAAACTACGTTAACACATTGTATCTGTAAAGGTTTAACTCCTTCATTTAAGCCTTAAAATATTTTTTTAGTAGTCTAGTCCGAAAACGTTGCCGAGTGATAAAACACCACCGAACACTGATCGTGGGTTCGTATCTGACCAACAGGTTGGTCACGCGGAATTTTTCGGATTTTCTTCACGTTAGTAACACCTAAATTGGGGCCAGTTTCCCGTAAAAGTCCTTCCAGGAGTCATCCCTCGAAAGGAAAAAAGCGAATTTGATTTCCATAGCCGTTTCGCCAAACGAGCAGTCAAACGGAAACCGCAACAAACGCCATTTAAAAAAAATGGCGGTCGATACGGCAAATTCGTCTTTTCGTCCATTTATTTATCGAAAAGAAAATTCCTAAATTAATTAAAGTAATTGTAAGAACGTAACTAGAGAGTATTTTCTCTGTAGTTGCCGCTTTTGAATGTCTTTCTCGTCTCCAGAAATTTGTCATTTTAAATAGTAGCCAATCTCTTTCCATGGCAGAAAATCTCTCTGTAGGCATTAAGCTTCAAGTTAAGACATTAAAATTACTTTCTATTTAATAGTTTAAAATTTATTTTATTAAACGAAGCAAAGAAACGAAACGGCGTGATAAAAAAATTTCTGTTTCGGCAGCAAACCGTTCAAAAGTAAAAAAAAAAAAAAAAGTGTTTCCTTGGATGATAACGGCTCGATGGATTACAATGATCGGAAACGTTCGACTAACGCGGTTTACAAAATATCGAGTTTAGTGAGCTAGTAGCCATATTTGTTTTATAACTTTACGTCTCTGAACGGCACTAGATGGCATCTTTTTTTTTTAAAAAACTCTGTAGGCACTAATAGGGCCTCTTTTAGTAAGCCCATTATAGGTTCGGGCAGACTCACAATGGGGCGGCTGGGTGGTGAGGGACGAGGTCCGACATATCCGGATGGACCACACCCGAAAAATTCCTGGCACTTTTTCGACCCGTCAGGATTTGATCCCTGGTCCCCAGAGCGTAGACCGCCATCTTGACCGCTCGTTAAAGGCATAGTGTATTTCGTTCGGTAGTCTATCAGGTGGTGCTCTAACTACGGCCATAATTGATGTATATAAATGATAAAATTAATTAAGATCAAGTACTCATTCGATTTTATAGTTTTTTTTTCTGTTTTCTTTTAAATAAAATAAAAATTCGTACCTTTCCGGAAGTAGCATTGTCTGGTAAGGATCGTCCGTGGTATTTCCGGAAATTCCGTAAGGCGATATTACAACCAAATTATTAAATGCCATTTCGGTGCTGTAAATATAAAGAATTTATTAATATATATTTCCGAATACTTCGTAATAATACACTAAAATATATTAAAAATTCATTATTTCGACAATCTTGCTTTAGGGTCAAACCAATGAGGTGTTTCGTTTCATTCGTTCGTTAATATTATTATTGCGTAGGTATTATTTATTTGAAATATACTTTCAATGATTCTCGAAATTAAGCTATTTTTAAATACAGTGTTGCCTGGTACTTCAAATTTAATTCGTTCCGGGAGACCGTTTGAAGTCCGAATCAATTTTTCCCATTAGAAATAATTGAAAGTGAATTAATCCGCTCCCAGACCCTGCGCATTTTTCACCGTGCGGGCAGTTCGAACGTAGAAACATCGTTCAAACTCCGGGTCGAATTTTTTTCGAAAGTTAGAGTTCGAGCTCTAGACCGTTCGAAGTACGAAGTACCACATTACTATCGCTACTTGCATATTAACTACGTGTTTCCCTATGTTTAGTACATTTCTTAACGGAATTGAAAATATCAAAGAAATAGGTCCATTTCCACAAAACTATTATATCTTAATGGATATAAAATCTTACACAAAGGATTGTAGGAAATACAATCCAGCAACGAACTGCTTAACTTTCCCGGCAAAAAAGTTAAAATGCATGTGACATCATTTCTTACGAGATTTAATAATATAAAAAGTTTTTTATAATACAGTGGAACCCCGGTTAACGAACGTCCTGGTTAACAAACTTTTATTTTGCAAAAATTTTGTCTCGGATAACGAACTTAACGGCTTTTTGTGTCAAATTTGTAAGCTTTCCGACTTTTAGGGAAAATCAGTTAATCGTGTGTCGGTGATGGTCTAGGGTCCATTCGTATGTTGGTGGTGGCGGGGGAGACAAAGATGACAAGTATTTTACAGTGAAAATCGTTTATTAGAACGGGAAGATGCTTACATATTTGAGGTAGTTGGAAATGGCTTACGAACAGTATTTTCTCTCGGCACTGAGGAGTGGCGTATCGCTGGTCCTACGATAGTGCAAGCTGATCAGTCGTAGCCCCAGAGCGGACGAGATGGGTTAGCTTGGTCACAGAAGCGATGATAGGTGACAGAGCTGCAACGACTGGAGCGGTCCGCGAGACACAACACAAATTTTAGCGGGCACCTTAATCCAGATGAAGATGACGACAGATTAATCGCCATAGAATTTTTAGGAAAACTGCGTTTTGACCTTGAGATTCGGGGGATTTTATAGTATTTTTTCCTTGAATCTCACCTTACGATTAGTCCTGCGTCCCATTCCTCGCTTCCCGATTGTTTTCTTCTTTGTCTCCAGGTGAAAACCGACACTAGATCAGGTCACGAGAAAGGTTTGTTCCGAGGCGTTTATTTGACACCTGTTCGTCGACTCTGATCAGAGATTGTTGATAATTAGCCTATTGTTTCTGCTATCTGTCATTTTAAAACTTTAACGATCGTATGTGATGTTTTTATATCCTGTCAAATTTTTCCCCTTTTCCGAAAATTTAACCTAGATCGACTGTTTATGAGCACGTTTTCCTATATTTTCATTTAAAAAAAAAAACCCATTTTACAAATAAAATTACAAAAATACTGACGGCTAGAACGGATTAATTGTATTTGCATTAATTTCTATGGGAAAAATTGCTTCGGTTAACGAACGGACTCGTGGAACGGATTACGTTCGTTAACCGGGGTTCCACTGTAATTATAAAATGGCAAAAAGCTTAATTTTTAGGGTAGTGACGACTTATATATAATATTTAATTGTAAATGCTAATGAGTAACATCTTCATTAATTAGTCCTACCCCATTCTTGATAAGACAACACGCGATCCCTTCTACCACCCACTCCCTCGACCGTTAACCATGGATATGGATGCGACACTTCCATAGAAAACCATTCATATTTCTAACTGAACATTATCAAATATCGTTTTACATCTTTTTGACACGTAAAAATTGATAAATGAGGCATTTTATTTTTTATAATTTTTACAAACAGCAAAAACTCATCACTACCCTCAAAATTAAGTTTTTTGCCATTCGATAATAATTAAAAACAAAAAAGTTAAAAGTAAAAGTTTTTTCTTCCAATAGACTAGTGGTATTTATCACGTGTTTCTTAATTAATTATCCGCAATTAACAGAGACCGAGATTAAAACAGTTCGCTTTATTTCGCCTATTTAACAATGTATTTCGGATTGGTACATTTTTTAAAACTCTTTCAGCCCTGTGGGCTTCTTTTAGCAAGCCCATTATGGGTTCGGCAAGGCCCACAATGCGGTGGCCGGGTAATGAGGGACGGGGCCTATATATTCAGTCGGATCATCCTGAAAAATTCCTAGGGATTTTTGACCCATCTGGATTCGATCCCAGGTCCCCAGAGCAGTAGGCTGCCACCTTGACCACTCAGCCATCCGTCCTACGGATTAGTAATTTTCCAATTCCTCTTTAGGCTCACGACTTTAGTGTCTAAAGTTGTTGTCTACAACATAACGAACGAAAAGTTTAGTTCGTGTTAATATACTTTTCTTATCCAGAATGATGCATAGTGCACAATTTGTACACATCCTAATGGTGCAGTTTCTATATATTGATCTCTTGCACTTACTGGCATATTTTGTCTATTTTTTATGGGAAAATGCAACACTTCTTCCATTTCCCACAATTATTAGCCCCTTATTAGAAGGATTTTAATACAACAATATGGTTCATAACATGACAAAGGTCTAAATGTAGTTTTCCATTGTAAATATTTTCACAAGTTGAAACCAAAATGTCCAAAACCAGCTATAACTGTAATAAAACACAAGAACACTACTTATATTCTGCAAAAGAAAAAAACACTGTCCGAAAAAATCAAAAACGTACGGAGTATGGTATAGCTCAGACTGACCTCGGTACACTATAAATAAACAATTATATGACTGAGAGTAAAGCCCTTCGAAACCCAGTTCGTACTTATATTATAAAAATATACTTATATTGAGGGTTAAGTACTACACTTACCAGTTTAAACTCTAATCTTACCTTCTTTATAATAATTAAAGAAAATCTAGAAAATAGCTAAATTCGAAATAGATAAAATCAAGATTTATCACTTATCTAATTACCTAAATTTCAAAACTAGGGAAAAACAAAACAATCTAGATTTAGACCAGTAAAATAGATTCTACAGTGACAATTCTGCCCACGTGTGGTATAGACTTCAATATTTTGACTTAAGATGGCGGTCAATAGTACCCGTCATCGCCACTAAGAGCACTGTAACCATGATCACAGCCACTATGTAGTATTTTCTAGGTCACTGGGAGTCACTAAGCTTCAAATTGGGTGAACAAAATCCTGTTCCCCGTATATACAAACATCCATATATATTGAAAAGTACACCCAACTTTTCTGCTTGAGAAAGGTTTGTCAAGCAGAAAAGGTCCCGAGTCCAAAGATGTAAAAATCTTTAACTGATCGCCCATACTTTCCTTTTGTTACATATAACCAGAGCCGGCCCTACCATAGGGCGAAAGGAGCAGCCGCTCCAGGCGCTAAGTCCTAGGGGGCGCCTCAGTGGTAAAGAAAATTAAAGGGTGTAAATTTGGGGCAACCAAGGGCAGTGGCGTAGCGAGGGGGTGCAAGGGGGTTATCAAGCACCGGGTGCCACTCGCAGAGGGGCGCCCAAATGATCTCCAAGACAAACTATATGTCCTAGGTGGGGAACCTGCGGCCTCCGCGAGGTTCTTGTGCGGCCCTTTGCCACCTAGTACAAAAATGGTAGAGTTCGTTTCAAACAACTATTGTACATCAACGCCATGACAGTTGCGCGAAAAATCCCGCCAAAGACAGTCATATTGTAACATGACGTCAGAATACTAGTCTGAAACGGACTCTAACACGCATGAGCGAGGCTCTGGCCCACAGACCATCCGTTTCAGACTTGGACACTCAATGTTAATTTTTTAAACAGTTTTTTAAAAAATGTTAATTTTTTAAAAAACTGTTTAAAAAGCGCTAGCAGCGCCAACTACCTTGTCTAAGAAGTAAACAAAACTCGGTTTCAGATCTCCCATTTGAGTGTCACACCTTGCTTTGGCTTCTCTGACTCGCATCTCTCAACGCTTCCCTGTTGCGATCTTCAGCAAACTGTAGTTAACAGTGAGTGCTTATAACAGTTACACGGTTTTATTGTATTTCTAGAAAGTATACACTTTGTTAAAGATATTATTTGATATTCGTTTTTTTATCCATCATGTCAAATAGTAAGAGAAGAAAATTAGGTGATGAAAACAGAACATTTAATGTAGAATGGGAGTTAGATTTTTTCTTTACTGCTGAGAAAGATAAAATGATGTGTTTGTTGTGCAATACAGTTTTAAATACTTTAAAAAAAGCGAATGCAAATAAACACTATTTGACTCATAAAGAACATAAATATTTCGCTTTAGAAGGTGAATCACGAAAAGCTGCACTTCAAAAGTTGAAAAATGAGAAGCATCATCAGCAGGCATCTTTTAGTGCCTTTGTAAATCAAAATTCCGCTGCAGTTGCTGTTACGTATAAAATAGCACATATACTTGGAAAAAGGGGCAAACCATTTAGTGACATTGAAATAATTAAAGAATGTATTGTTGAAGCAGTGAGTATGTTAGATCCAAGAAATGTCGACAAATACAAACAATTACCTCTTTCAAGAAGAACTGTAACAGATCGACAGCACGAATTAGCGCAAAATGTAACAGAGCAACTTCATACAATTATACAAAATGAAGATGTTTATTTTTCAATTGCTTTAGATGAAAGCACTGATAAAACAGATTCGGCACAAGTTTTATATTTTATTCGTGCTATAACTAAAGATTTTCAATGTTACGAAGAACTACTTGCGTTGGGTACACTAACTGGAAGAACTCGAGGAGCCGATATTTTCGAAAACTTCAAAGAAGTATGTAATAAATTACAATTGAATGTCAGTAATTTAGTCAGTGTCTGCACCGATGGCGCACCTTCCATGAGAGGCAAAAAAGAAGGATTCGTTGCTTTGTTAAAAAAGGAAAACTTAAACTTGAAAAAATTGATATCATTTCACTGCATTTTGCATCAGCAAAATCTTTGCGCAAAATCTACCATTTTGCAAGACACTCTGGATAGAACCATTGCCATTGTCAACTATATTCGCGTAAATGCAATGCGTCATCGTGAATTTCGGCAGATGCTCTCTTTAGATGAGGAAACGTATAGTGTTGACCTACCATACTACTGCAAGGTTCGCTGGCTATCAACAGGTCAGGTTTTGATAAAAGTTTTGTCTTTACGACGACAAATTTTAAACTTTTATCAAGAACAAGGAAAACAATGTGATCTATCAGATGAAGTATTTCTCAGAAACCTTGCATTTTTGTCTGATATGATGACAAAACAAAACAATTTAAATATTTGCCTGCAAGGTGAAACGAGGTATATTTATGAAATGTGGCAAAAGATCCAAGCGTTTAGAAAAAAATTATCATTTTTCAAAACATTGCTTTGTCGATCGGAAATATCTGCACAACACTTCCCGGAGCTAGCTAAAATGTTAAATGAGCAGAACTGTGAAAATAAAATATTCGATGAATATGTAGGTGTCTTGGATTGTTTAATAGAAGAGTATACTAATAGATTTTCTGATTTTGACGAGCACACTCCTGCTATGAAACTGGCATTTGAACCACATTTAATAGATATATCCGAGGCTCCTGCAGAACTACAAATGGAGTTAATTGATTTAGGGGAAGATAGTATCATCAAATCCCTTTTTAACGCTAAAAAGGATCCCATAGAAATCTGGAAAAATGCTGTTGAATATCCATGCCTTCGAGAACATGCTCGCCGTTTACTTTCCTGCTTCGGAAGTACCTACTGTTGCGAGACAACATTTTCTCTCATGTCAAAAATAAAAACAAATTTAAGAACGCAAATTACAGATGCACATTTAGAGGATCAATTAAAGCTGTGTGTTACGAAGCTTGATCCAAATATACAATTACTGTCAAACAAAAAACAAAGCCAAATAAGTCACTAACTTAGTGAATAAAAAAATATTTTTTATTGTATTTTTTTATGATATTTTTATATTATTTTATATGTATATTATATTTAAAATTTTGTAGTATTATATTTTATTTTTTCTATATAATGCAATAAATTGTTAAATCTATAGAAAAACTATAATAATTTCACAAAAGTCACTTTCTTAGGTCAATCAGCTTATGCGGCCTCTCTTATTGCTGCCTAATTTAAATGTGGCCTCTAATGGTAAAAAGGTTCCCCACCTCTGCTATATGTGTTTCTGGAGGGGGCGCCAATAAAGTGTCGTGCCCCGAGCGCCAGTTATGTTCGCTATGCTACTGACCAAGGGGGCGCCATAATAGGATCTCGCTCCATCCTAAAACTTGCCTCGGGCCGGCACTGAAGCCAGGAAAGTAAAAATGAGCCACCAACAACGAATCTAACCCAAAGTAGAAATTTTAAGAAATTGTGAAAAAAAAAAGAAAGGATAGAAATGCGGAGATATTAAACTGTGCCATGTTCTTGTATAATCTTTTTCTTCCTTAAGCAGTGGTCACACCTAGCGATTTTCAGCTGTGCAACTGCAACATGCACGAGTTGCGCACGTCTTGTCACGGTCATAGATTGAAGAGACATGTCTCTCTAATATGTGGTTGTGGTCACATTCAGGTTGTTGTTAAGCTCTGCTAAATAATGCCATTGAGTGTGTTGCTAAACCTGGAACATACAAGAATTTACCTTTTGCTTAAAAAACTGAGGCAATTAAGAAATGGAAAAGAAAGTAAAGAGAAAATGTAATATTGCTGAAGAATAAGGGATACTGACAAACACTAAAAACTTCAAAAAGTTAGTTTAATTTTTAATAACAAATAAGATTATTAGTGTCCCTTCACATTAGATTAAAAAGATTTAACTGCATATCATCAGTGTAAAAAAATTATATATGAGTTGAAAAATTATTTAATTATATATTATATACAATTGGCTTAAATAAACTTACTTAAATATTAATTGTTCCAGTACACCTAAAGCAACTTCAGAAGCTCCTACTATAACTATTCTGTGATTGATGTTTTTCTAATTAAAAAAATTGGCATTTTAAAACTACAAATCTGTTTTAAGTCAGTAAATTTAAAATTGAATTTATTTTACAGCTCCTTTGTTTAATTTAGTAATTAAAATCTTTTTCTCATACAATTATTGAAACATAGACTGGACTCACCTTTGGTTTCATAGATAATTTCCTACTGAAATGATACAGGGCAAAAGGAGTTTCCTGAGATTCTTCTTCTGACTGATAATTAAATTCTTTTGGTTTTACTGGTTGAAACTCTTCCAGAGGAGAAATCAATGCATTATATTCTAGACTCTGTTTAAAACAGCATTTTTAAATTTATTTCCTTTTAGTGTAATTATAAACATAATTAATATCATAATTTGTCAATTGTAATTCAAACCAGCCAATAATCAGTACTCAATTCTAAAATTTATTTTCCAATATTCTAATAAATATTTGAGATCTTTAGAGCTACCAATGATGCTCCCATTGAAATGTTTGTTTTCACCTATTATTATATTATTAAATTTTCCTCACATAATTCTTATTTCTACAAAATAAATAAATAATTTATGAATATTCTATACACAGTTCTACTTGTATTTATATAAAATTTTTTTAACATTTTAGATTTAATTTTGGCCAACATTAATACTTTAGACCTGTGTTTCCAACCTTTTTACATTAGTGACACACACTGAATTTAATAAGATTCCTGAAACACACCCTAATTTTTAAAGTAAAAATGTTTAACATTTTAAATTATGGTTGATTTTTAAAAAGTTTTGAAAATATGGAAGTTAAACTTACCAAAACAAAAACTTGCAATTTTACAAATACACAATAAAAATAAAAACACTGTTTGAATCATTGTGTAAAGAGCTAGTATTTGTCTTTAAGTTGGTTCGGCTGCAACATTTATATAAGCTCCAAAGAGTTGGTATGCTAGCATACACATACATGCATGCAATGTTTGTGAGGGGTATCATGCCACAAATTTTGCAATAATCAGCATTTTAGTGAATACCTCATTCTTCCCTCAGATGGTTGGCAGTAAAACTACAAAAAGATAAATGAAATTTTTAAAAATATGGTATTTAATATTTCTGCAATACACTCAAGGAACTCTCGTAACACATGTGTGTTGTGGCACATGGGTTGGGAAATACTGCTTCAGACCATTAATATTAAAAACTTCCATATTTTCATTTGTATATTTGCACAGTATTTATTTGATAATCTATTAAGCAAAGCAGTAATATATTTTATAATGAAAATACATGTGGCTAAGTAGCACACAATGGCATTACTGAGAGATTCCAAACTAAAAGAGTTGAAATATCAACATTGTGAATAAAAATTCAAATTAAGATAACACATAATTTCTTTATTAATTCCAAACTATTACAAGATTTTAAGATAATTGATGTATTCTAGATAAATATTTATAGAGTATAATGAGATTATTATTCATACCAATTGTGATATGTCGTTTATCATCATTCACTTATATTAATTGCTAACTGAAAATAAAATCTATAAAAAACTTAAATTTTAGAAATTCTTCTTATTGTGCTTAACTTTATTTTATTACATTACAATAATAATATTGAAAGTAAATATTAAATGAGATTTTGTTATCATACACATTACTTTATAAATAAGAATGAATTAGCCACTCAGCTGAATTAAGCAATCAATGCACCTTTTAACAGTGGGTGAAGTTTAAAAACGTTAACATTTTTGACCTGGTTAATAGGCTATCTATATGCATGTCAGGCCAAAAATGGAATGATTCCATTTTGAATTGTCTACACCCAAATATTGTGGTCATACGCCATAATTTTATAAAGTAATTTTATATATAAATAAATAAATATATATATATATTGTGGCTACACGCCATATTTTAAACCGTATGATTTGTATATTTATCTTCACTTCACCTTCATCTGTCCTATTTGTTTACTCTTCTATAATGTTATCTTCTTCCCATTGACTTTAGTGTGTGGGTGGACTGAGAGGAAAGCAATGAATGGAAGGCTTTTGTGAGAGGATGTGAGTGGACTAAGATGAGAGGAGGAACGAGGGGGAGTTAAGAAGGGGGAGAATGAAGGGAGTGAGTGGAGAAGAGAAACAAAGGAGAGACTCAGAGTGAGAGAGGAGTAGAAAGGACGTGAGACTGAGGAAGGAAGGGGAAGAAGGAAAAAAAAAGGAAAGTCTTCCCTGTAACTTCAGCATCGTATAGTGAGAAAAGAAAAAGAGAACTTTGGAACAAGAAAAGAAAAAGGAACTTAATTGAGAGGAGGTCCAGCATCGTATCGGATAGGTGACGACCCGGGAACTGGAAGAAAAAAAAGGGATGAACTTTGCGAGAAACGAGAGGCATCAACCATTGCAAGGAGCACCAATTACCAAGTTTGGGTACCCTCTGTCCTATCTCTCGTCTTCCAAACCTATTTTATTCAATACTAACATCTAGAAATAAGAAACTAGCATAAATTACTTAGTTTAAGGAATTGGTCAGTTGGTCCGGACTGAAACTACACACGCACTTTCCTGTCGCGTATTATATTACTTGGTGGTTCATTAAATGTGCGTCTCGTTCGGTGGATATAGAGTGAAGTTGGTATCCTTTGTAACCTGCATCAACCGGGCAAGTAAATAAACTTTTTTGTATTTTTAGTTTAATTAATTTCGTTTTGTTTGTCTATTTCTCGCCCTTTGGTCTTACAATATATATATAATATAATGGAAAATGAAAGAATGGGAAATGAAATATATATACATATATTTAATTTCCCATTCTTTCTCTGTCCTTTGTTCTCTTGTACTCTCCTTTCTGGAAACTTCTGTCTGTGGGTGGCAACTACTCGTTTGAAAGACAAAAGGAGCGGGTTAGCCCGGAGGCGCTAAAAGGAAGATAGAAGGGTCATTTTTGGCGGAGACGTCGAGCTGGGAGGACGTTTTTTCATGGAAAGGGTCGAGTCGATCTCGAATCACCAAGAAGAGGGCAAGAGCGAGTAGGTCTAAGAGCAGATACGAGAGAAGAATCGTCGAAGTATGCTAACGTGAGAGTCCTCCGGAAGCTTACCGGGAAACCTGAAGTGAGAAAGGAAAAGTTCAAACTCTATGATCATCGGACTTCGTGTCGTCCAGCAGAGAGATCTACATTGCAACTCCGACTATAAAGTTACTAGCTAAGTTGGGTACCCATTCACATTCAGTTCTATCCTTCCCTATAAAATTAGTAGTTCCTAGATAATTAGTTGTAAGTCTGTCGTGCTTAATTTTGTAACGCCACGTATTTTTGTAAAGCTGTTCCTTTGTCGCGAGAATTCGGGTCAACATTCCTGTTCGAGTTAATATTCTAGACATTTTGTTCAAGGAGTTGTCAGAATCCAAACAAAATCCTGTAAACTTATTGAATACTGGTGAAAAATTAAAGAATTTCCTTTGTCTTATCATATCTCTTTGTGAGACTCATTTTTCACCACGTGCATACACAACAATATAATCCATTAACTGGATCAAAAACATTAGCATTTTTTAAACTGCACCCACTGTAAAGATGCATTGATTAATTCAGCTAACTATATAAAGTAAATACTGTAATAATAAATTTTATTTTTAAGACCATAAAAATATTACTTACTGTATTAATTGTATGAGTAGGATAGATGGTATAATGCAATGTCATTTTCTTTGTAATACGTAAAATTTCCTGAATTGTTCAGAAAAAAAAAATGATATAACACACATTCAATTAAATTTTATCTTAATTTTTTTAATATCAGTTTTACACATACTTCTTATAAATAAATAATAAATTCATAATAGCATAATTCTTGTTATTATGAATCCAAATAAAAACTTTAAAACAGAGATCATTTACTTATTACTTCACACAAAAGAGAGGGGGCAGGCATAAGAACTATTGTGACCAGGAGTGGAATGTTCATACTGCAATCATGTCACATTTGCAATGAACATTTAATCTATTTTTGAATTAAAGTATAAGAATATGATAATATTTCATTAATTCTTATTAATGACTTTCCTATCTATTGTAATATGAGACTCATTGTAAGCTTTATATCAAATCTTGAATGGAGCTGAAGTATCTGAAACCTATCCCAACAAATGCAAATGTGTACCTTTGTACTATTATTTTTGTGCCAATATTTTGATGATAGTTTGCTATCATGTTCAACAAAACTGCAATAGTGTTCAAATAAGTGCAACCGAGACGTGTCGCGACCATTAGATGAAGAGAATTCTAGATTCCAATTAAAAATTTAGAAGGAATCAAAGAGGTAGCATGACAATGTAAATTTAACTAAATTTGACATTGCAGTTTATGAAACTTGCTCATTAACTAGTCAAATTCTTGTTTAGACATTAATCAATATATGTGTTCTACACGGCAAGTCTAAGTTTGGCATGCACTAACAGTGTGCAATGGAATATCTTGTTTTCTTTTATATCAGATTGCTTACATAATTTCTTCATGGGAAAAAGAGTAAAATATGTGATATATAATGAAATTGTAGTTTCTGAGGGGATAGTAATTATTGGTGACAGCATTATCATGCTGTCACCAATAATTACTTCGGGTTTACGATCGGGCTTAAAAATGTCTGGAATTCCATCTGAACTAATACATGAATGACTCCATATTAACTTTTTGAAAGATTTTGAGTGGTATTATTATTATTTACCACTTTTAGTTCTTTTTTCATGAATATTTCCATTTATTGAAATGTTTTTAAGATACAAATAAATTTATTAGATTCAAATAGAACCAATAACATTTTTTCTATCCAACACTGAATCAAGCTCAAACTGTTGACAGATTAAGATTGTACTGTACTTGTGCATAAATCAAATCTGTATTTTATAAATTCATTAACAACCTTAACTAGAAGATTAGAAATATCTGTCTTGATACTATTCTTGTTATACATTAACTGTTGCTATAAGGAAGCAAACATTTGGAAATTATAATATTCCAAAAGCTTTTTCTACAGAAAATATTTCATTCTCTTAATAATTTCATTTAAAAAAAATTGATATATTACTATTTGTAACTGTGACTAATTTAAGTAATGTAGACAATATAAAATATCTAAAGTATGTACAATTTGACAATAATTTAAAAAATTGAAGTTATGTGTTGCCTTCTTCAAGACTTCTTGGTTAGTTTATTAATACAGTGTGAAATGTCATACATTTTCTGTCACAGTTATCAAAAACATAGAGAATTATAATTCAACCAAAATTAAGACATTAGATTTATTTTAAGTGCCACTTTTCAAACTTTACTAAATAAACTCCACATCTTGCCTAATCTATTGCTTCATAATCCAACAAAAGCACTATGCTCATATATTTATAAGGATAATGCTTTGTGATTATGACACATCAGCTATTAATTAATCAATATATTTAATAAATATTGTTAGTTTAATATAAACTAAAGCTATTATAAAGCTTTAAATATAGGACTAGCAATTTTATAGCTGTTAACATGACAATCACAAATGCATAAGAATCAAAAATTAAGACACATTTACCTAAGTGTTTATTTGTTACCTAAGCAATGTGACTAACTGCATTGTTCTAAGATCTCTCAGTCTTATGACTAGAGAAAGTTTGGAAGTTTTTATATTTTAACTCTAAAGAATTATTTATAATTACATTATAATTAATTACTGGTATAGAGGTAATGGCATACTGTACTTATGAAAAAACTAGACTAAATTTAAAAACAATGATACGATAGTTTTACACAAAAGTAAACCTGTAGAACAGAGTATGCACACATCAAATAAAACAGCATTAGATTTTTAATTAAATATGGAATGTTTTAATAACAATTTAATGGGGTAAAATAAACTTAAATACAGATATATTTTCAAACTTGTTTTTATCAATTAATAATTAACAATTTGATTATTTTATATGTATTATAATTTAAATAACTTAACATGAAAAGACTGTTTCTAAGAATACCGTATATATATATATATTAAATGCACCCATACCTTTAAAAACATTCTGGAAAAGTTTCGAAACATTGGAACTAAGAGACAGTGGATCACATGTCCATAGTCTTTGTCACCATGATACTCAAACTGCATAAAGTTTTCTAAAAAGTAATGTAGATTGATAGTATCCAATTCATCCTTATTCCTCAATACAACTATTCCTATTATCTGATTAATATTCAAAGCAACCAAAGCGTGCAATTTTCTTCTTCTCTGTAATGATTTATAAAATATATAAAAAATTAAATTCATAAATTTATTATTATTATGTTGAGTTTAGTGAGTTTTACTCGGTTAACACCGGTGGCTGTGTACTATGCCGGACCAGAGTCAAGGCATAGCAACCAAAACAAAACTAAAATTAAATAAGTGTGTCAGTGTCTGTATTCAGGAATTTCCTAACAATGTGGCATGTATTCAATATAGTGGCCTTCTGTAGTGTTATGTATGTATTTCTACTCAATTCTAATGTTCCCAGGCTTTTGTGTAGTGTGTGTGGTATCACACCTGTACAGGA
>NW_019384386.1:494778-517779 GCF_000671375.1 Centruroides sculpturatus | reverse complement strand
GATCTGGTTACTACCATAATGATTATCTCCACAGAATGTGGGTGTGTGGTCACTCTTAGCTTCATTTCTCCCCATAGACCTTACTGGCATGGGTGTCCCTACCAGGAGCTTGTGCTCCAGCCTGCATTGCCCTATGGATCAGTAAAACTACTGGGCTCTCCCACCACGACCAGGTGGTGACCACGGGAGAGTTATTATTATTATTATTATTATTATTATTATTATTATTATTATATTATTATTATTTTGTTATTGGGATGTTTCCTACATAATGTATATACCAATCTGATGTTCCTGCGAAATGTACTGTACATAGATTGACAAAGGAAAGATGTATTAATAACTAAGCAACAGTATAGTCAAACAAAGTATTTTATTTTGATGTATATGAACAGGTTCTTTTGGATTCCAACTCTGCAGTAATTAATTACAATATGGCATCATACAATATTCCGACAGACCATTACAAAATGTATTGTTCGCAACAAATATAAATGATGACTGAAAAACTATGACTAATTCTTACTAATACTAACTTAAAACTAAGGAAAAGAAAGATGATAGGGGATAGAGAATCTAGAAATATAGAATATAGTAAGGAGTGAAATCCCGGGGTTTTGCTGGACTTCACAATTTTGGGTGGGATACCATGTTGAACTTTTTCTGAAAAAGTCTCTCATTGTCATTTCCACTAGGTTTTTGTACCTCATTATTACACCTTTTTATCATAATTATGATAGAATCCAATTCTCAAACTCTCTCAAATCCTCCAGTTGTTGCCATTTGCGACCTGGAGCACCACATTCAACCTCCTGGTCCACCACAAGGTCTGGATCCAAGAATGTCTTTCCTTTATTTCACTGGCCCCAGGGCTTCTTTTCTTTCATTGTTCTCCATGGTTCCAAAAATCGGTCATCCCACCCAAGAGAATAGAGTTAGTAAGGAAAGTTCTGGAAGGAAGAAGAAACAAAGAACAAAGGAGATGACTAAAACTATACCTAAATTAATATATATAAATATGGCATACAGCCATACCAATACCTAGTGCTATTCAGGACTAGAGTCAAGTCATAACTACATAAAACAAATGTTTTTTTAATGTGCTATTCATGTGTTAAAGAATTTCTTGACCTTACTATATGTGTTTAGAATGATAGCCTTCTATTGTGTGATATATATGCTGTTGTCAAGCCTTAATGTTTCTAGACTTTTGTATAAAGTATTTGGTACAACACCTGTGCAAGAAAGAACTATTGGCACAATAAGTTAATACCTCATCCATTCTCCACAGATACTTTATTTTGTGGACAAGTTCTGAATATTTACTAATTTTTTCAGTGTATGTATTTTGCATGTTGTGAGTGTTTCGAACAACTATGTCTATGATGTACAGGTATACCTCGCCTTATGTCGATAATTGGTTCCAGGAGAAACGACGTAAGTCAAAAAATGACGTAAGTCGAATTTATTTGTCTCCGAATGTACTTGTCACTAGGCTAAACCATAAATTACCATTCCCAATTCTGTATTTTATTTATTAATGCATTTTTAATAATATATGGTTAATAAGGATCTATTTTAAGCTTACAAATAAATTTTAGTTTTTAATATAGTACAGAAAAAAGTAATCTAAATTTACGAATGCATGTACTGTAAATACAATACATACTTGTTAATATATATATTTTAATATGATTTTATGTGCTTTAAACGCTTTGCTAGTGATATTACGACTTCAATATTTGTGGCGGACAGACGTAAAGTTGAATAAAATGACTTAAACTTGATTTTTATTTTTCCATATACTTTTTTGACAAACGACGTATAATCGGGAACAACATAACTCGAAATGACGTAAGTCAAGGTATACCTGTATATGCTTTTGTTTTGTTTGTAGATGAATAGGATGTCTATTCTGTAGTGATGTATTGTTTTATCTGTGATTATGGCTCAGTAATAGTACAGTATATTCTGTGTTTTGTTTTCTATGAGTGTCTGAAGAGTGTATTTGTAGTATGGTTTCTGATTGCAGAAGTTTGTCTTTTTGTGTATGTGTAAGCATTTGTGTGTAAACATTTCCTGTTTAATTGTCAATGTACATATTCAGTTTGTGTTAAAAGCTTGCAACCTGATGTGATGTGTTGTATTAGTCTTGTGCATGATGTAGTATTACCTATAGAATCTATTGGTAACATTGTCATCAAACAAAGCACAATGGAAATAGGACAACCAGGACTAACTATCAAATTGCATTGAACATAGATTGAATTGGCAGCAACAAAAAAAAATTGCATGTTAGGTAAGAAAATTATCACAATCAAGATACTGAACCACTTCTGTTCTACCTGTTACTTAACCAAGGATAAATGAAAAGTTTGGTTTATTTCATAAATGATAAAACTTTCTTAATTCTAGCTTCAACTTCCACCAAATCCATATGGAAAAATTAAATACTTCAACTGCTAACAGGATAAGGTGTCCTACCCTGTTAGTGATTGTATAGGTTATTTAATTTTTCTTAGTTCTGCTTTAAATTTAAATTTTACTTGAAAAAAATAAAACGATATCACCATTTTCTAGATCAAAAGCACTTTAAACTCAAATTTAAGCCAAAGTGATTTAAAACCAAAGAACCAATATTTCTTATGTTAAAAAGTTATGAATTTTAAATTTTAATAAATAAGTACAACATTTTTACATTACCTCATCACATCCTGCATCAAAATACTGGATAACATCATTTATTATTTTCTTACTTCCTTTTAATGTTTTTATGAGGCTTGTAATTTTGGGTAAATCAGTAGGAACAGCATATCGTACCTGAAAATGGCTGTTAAGTAAATATGAATTAATATGCATTCATAAACAACTAAAAGTTATCTGCTTAATGTATTAATTATTCCTGATGGAAAATATACTGTATTTAATTAATAAATTAATCTATTGAATTACTCATCATAAATAATACTGTATAATGCAGAAGTTAATGTTTTTAAAATTTTTTAAAGTTATTTCTTTATTGCAGAAGTTAATGGTTTAGCAAACTGGAAGTAAAATTCTTGCACTATATAAAACTAAAATCACACCCAAAACAAACATTCACCATCTATTAGAGACTGTTCAGATATAAAAGGTTAATGATTGAAATTAATTGTATTCTTGAATTTTTCCAGTGGACAGTAGAGCCTCTACATTACTACAAAGATACATTTAACAATTGAGACCACACTTCTCAGAGAGAAGTAATCAATTAATCACTAACCACCTTATGGCTGCTGAGATTATGCTTTAAGTAAAGTTTTCTCATAAGCCATAGGGTAGTTAGTGATTAATTAATAATACATTGAACTTTGTGGATATATCTTTTACCAATGATCCCAAAATTATAAACATTGACATAATTTTGGGATCCTTGAGATTGCCTAATGTTTTTAACACAATTTAAAACATCAGCCACTTTTTAGAAAGTATTTATTTGTTTAAACATTAAGTATAAGCTGTTCTTAAATAACATAGCATTCAAAACAATATTATTTGTAACTTCAAAAATTAACATCTTCAAGAAAGATTAGAAAAATAGAAAAAGACATCTTGTGGCTATCAATTAGACTATGCTGTAATTTTATATGTATGTACAAATAAATATATGAATAATTATATAAATACCTGTACAAACTTGCTTTATGACACAAATATAAATTATGAGGAAATAAAGAATTTGGTCTTGGTGTTAACATCTGAAAAATTTTTAAGAATCATTAATAAAATAAATCTAAGCATTTAAAACCACAAAAATATGATATTAATTTAATTAAAATATTCAAGTTATTACAATGGTACCTCATACTTTGAGTGACTAAGTTCAAATGTTCAAGAGTTTGAATGCTAAATTTGAGAAAAATTTGATCCGGAGTTCAAACGATCTTCTATATTCAAATACAATGAAAAATTATACTGGCTATGTAAACTCCACCTGTTATGCACCCAAGTTGTGTCTCATTTTCACTGTGAAAGCGTCTCTTGCATTATGCTTGTTTTTCAGTGCTTTTCTTGCTGTATTTTTGGTGTGCTGGTTATACAAGAACACCAAACAAACCTATTTATTAACCATGGCATACAAGAAGAGAGTGGAAGCAACAAAGCCTGTAGTAATGACAAATGAGTTGAAAATGGAACTTATCATGAAGTATGAAAGCAGCATATGGAGGATCTAGTGGCCATGTTAATATGCCAAGGTCAATAATGTGTACCATTCTTAAAAACAAGGAAAAAATAAAAGCAGTAAATGTGGCAAAAGCTGTGACAATGTTGACCTCCAAGAGATTACATATTATTTCATTGAGATGAAAAAATTCTTACTAGTGTGGATAAATGAGAAGCAATTGGCTGATGTTATCATCTCTAAGAGGGTTGTTTATGAGAAAGCCAAGTAGTTACATTGTGATCTTAAGAAACAGAACATCACTTCTCCTGGCTAGGTTACAGCAAATGTCATTTTCATTTTATTATGTAGTATTTATAGGTTTTATTTATGATTTTCATGTTTTAATTTATTATTTAGGATATTTGACTGTGTTATTTTTACCTTAAATTATGTATATTTGCTGTTTATCAAAATGGATACTGTCTAGGATCTAGGAATGGATTAATTTGCCATTATTTCTAATGGGGAAAATTGAATCAGACGTTGAACAACCATATGGAATAAATTAAATTTGAAATACAAGGCACCACTGTATAATAATATATTTTATAAAAATAAAATAAATTATTTAAAACAATGGAGTCAGAATTTTTCTATCTTACTTAATTCTACTATCAAAGAGTACACAAAAATTTTAAATTTTCCTTCTTTTCTGACTTATAGAGGACTAAAAATTTCTTAACTCTAAACCATTTATTAAAAAATGAAATAGAATTTAAAAGGTTAAAAAATTTTTCCAGAACAACTAAATTTAATATGAGAGAAAAAGAAGTAAGAACAGTAAGTAAGAAGCATTTTATTAAATGGATACCCAGAAAATTTGTTAAAAAAGTGGTATGATGATTTCATGTTAAATAGATATCAAGTAAAGAAAAAACAGGAAATTAAAAAGTATGTATCTTTTCCATATATTAAAGGATTATATGAAAAAATATCAAAAAATTTTAATAATATTAGCTCCTATTCAAAAAAACAGGTTATCTGAACTAATGAAAATAAGTAACATTAATAAAAAATATCCATTAGAAGAAGCTGGTGTGGTATACAGATTACAATGCATGTGTGGAATTCCAAGTTTTTACATTGGAGAAACTAAACAGAAGTTAAAGGTCAGAACATCTTGCTGCAGTACAATTAAAAGTTAGTACTTTACTAGTATTTTTACATTGTAATGCTCATAGTTGTCAAATTAATATTAATAAAGTAAAGATTGTATACAAAGAAACAAATTGTGTAAAAAGAAAATTTAAAGAATACTTTGCAATTGTTATGCAAAGTAACTCTGTAAATTTGAATAATGGTGTGCTGCTAACGAAATGCTGGGTAATCCTCGTCCAGTATAAAAGTTGTAAATGCGGAATAGGAAACTGTAATGGAGATTTATCATAGTTGGCATTTAGAACTATATTGTATATTTACAAGCCCTACTGAAGAGGCTGGTAAACTGGCAAAATGCATTTAGGGATAAATATGATGTAATAAAAAAGTGTTTTCTCTCTACAATAACCTGGTTTAATTTTTTAACCTTTTAAATTCTATTTCATTTTTTAATAAATGGTTTAGTTAAAAAATTTTTAGTCCTCTATAAATCGAAAAGAAGGAAAATTTAAAATTTTTGTGTACTCTTTGATAGTACAATTAAGTAAGATTATATTTTATATTCTGTAGCATATATTTAAAACATTGCTTTAAATATCAAAAAATGCTTTTCAAATATTTATCCCTCAACCTATCTCCAGCAGGATGGGTGGCCCAAGCCTCTACTCCCACTCACTTTGCTTCCTCCTTAATTCACTCACCTCTCTTGGGCCAACCCTCCTTACTTTACTCATTTTGCTCACTTGTTCAAAAATTTCAAGATGATTCATCAATTTCCAGTGCTGGTGTTCTTTTTTTTTCAGAAAAGTGCTGGGACGATTTTGACTAAGCTAAGTATTTTATATATATATATATATAGAGCAGATTAAAATAACTATCCAATTTCTATTTTTAAATTATATTATAATGAATTCAAAGTAAATCAAGTTTTTGTTCAAAATCTGGCAGTAAAGCTGATTGCTGTCAATTATTGAAGTTGTTTTATTCAGTATATTGTACAATATTACACTACATAGAGTGTAAACATAAACATTGTACCAAGCTGTATTTTATATTAGCTAAATACAAGTGAACAAGGATATGAGTAATAATGGACCTAATTACTGTGCACTCCTGAACCACTCTTTTCACAGGACTGAACCCTATATTGGCTCCTAGGAAAGATAATGGCATGGTTTAAATTACAAAGCCATAAAGTATCTTTATGCTTTATGGCTTTGTAAACAGAAGATTTTTCTGTTTAGTTAAAATACTCAAAGTGGAAGAGGTGGTTGGACATTATCAAAAAATGGGTAGTAGAAGCCTTACACAATTATCTGCTCTATCATGTCTGTTCTATATCTGAATCAAACATACCATTTTCATTCTTTGTCAATTTATCTTATTTCAATTATATGCTTGCAAAACTTCCTCTTGATGTAAACAGATATGTTAAGAATTTTAGAATTAGAAAAATTCTCATATAAAACCCCTATGGATTTGTAAATAATTGATGGCACATCACTTACTTTAGGAATACAAAACATTCAGAAATGCCTTAGTACTTTTGAACTAAACAGCTCATCTTTAGAAGCAACATGAAAAGCTAGATTTGAACACATTCACAAAGTTCCAATAGTTTGAAAACTGTCAATGGTTAAAAACACCTAAGACTTTAAAGTTTAAATGCTATAATGCCGTAGTATTCCAAAATTTAAAAAACACTTTTAAAGTTTAAAAACACAATATGACAACCAAAACAATGGAGAAGTCTTATTATAAGTTCAATAAATGGTCCCTGTAAACCTTCCATTGTACACTCTGTGCTTATCATCTGCATGTATCCTTATACCTTGTCATAGACACCATTTTGATGCAATAGAAGAGTTTCTGAATCCTTGACAATAACTGCTCGTTTGTGTACACCTTACTTAAAAATTCAAAACCTCTCTGCCTCAGCTATGTTCTCTTTTTCTCTAATTTCCTGTAATATACCATAATGCAGAGAGGCTTTTAGGGAAGGTCTACAAAAGCAAGTAGTTAATGTCAATGATGCAGAAACCCTTCTAATGCATGGAAATGGTATCTATGACATAAGAGTACATGCAGACAATAAGCACAGAGTGCACAGTGCAAGATTTACAGCAGGGGTGTCCAACTGGCAGCCCATGGGCCACATGCAGTGCATAAATGTGTAAACAATCATCAGGAAACAAACAATTTGTTGTCTGATGATGCCTGTTCAACACGGACAAAAACGTTTGCATTTGTTTAAATTTTGTTGCTGGTTTTGTAGGTTATTGCAGTTGTTTATTAATATTGTAATTATTAAATTATTAAACAAAAACATACTTACTCATGCCTCTAACCGGTGTGTAGAAATACAAAAATAAATAATTTTGTATTTCTACACACCGGTTAGAGGCACGAGTAAGTACGTTTTTGTTTATCATACACCCCAGTGTGCACGAAGAAGTTATATTAAATAATTTTATTCTTTTAAGATTATTTGCAGTTTTGGTAAAACTATTAGCTTTTACAAAATATACAATTAATTACAAATAACATGAATTGTTTTCATTTAAAAATAATAATAAATTACCACAAAATGCTTTAATAAAGGAAATTCCGGCAGGCTGTGAGGTACGGTAATTATGCAATGATCTATATTTTCGTATTTTTCAAATGCAGAAAAAAGAAATTCTATCGATCTGAAACAAATCATTTATATTAGTAAAATTAATTAAATAGTAAATAATAACTTAAAATTCTTTAACCTAAATTGTTAACTTTGGTATTTAATTTTTTTTTATATGACATAACTCGGATATGGTCTTTACTTAAAGGCCATTCCAAAAATATGAAGAAAGCCAACGGTGCCTTTAGACTATTGTAAAGGGGAAAGAGCTATGAAAAAAAGGGCATTATACAAGAAGCTTCAAACTATGATTTGACATTGGATTGGCATTGCCACAAGGTTGCATTTTGGATAACTTGGCCTCAAAAAACAAGGAATTTTGTTTTGGTCAACATATGACAAACAAATAACTACATAAAAATAGTTACAGGGACAATGGACAAATATCATTCATCAGTTTCTTTTATGTTTGCAGAATAGGATATCTAGAAGTCATGAGTTTTCTGTTGTTTGTTGATAATGAAATTTGGGGCCCCTTGGGTATTAGAAAAAGGGTAACCCAGATGAAAAAGGATCTGTGTGCCCAGGTGCCCCTGTATATTTATATACAGGTTAAAGAAAGTGTTTCTTTAACATCATCTTGTTATTTCCTTGTCGTCTTTACTTACGCCCCTGTATATATATATATATACAGGGGCACAAGTAAACTAGATATTTATAATTTTACTTATTTCTTTCATTTTAATTTTCAGGCAATGTCACTAAGACAATAATCATCACTTCCTAATACAATTGTTAGATTCCGGGCTTCAAAATTTATAAAAAGAATAATGTTTTATAATTTATTAAAATAATTGTTAACAAAAGAGAAAATTTTAGAAAAGATAACAAGGAAATAACAAGATGATGTTAAAGAAAACACTTTCTTTCCAATTACACTGCTTCCTCAGATGGTTACTCAACTTGGGAAGCAAGAGAAGGAAAATTCAGATTGGTTATTAACAGAGTCTTCATCTGATATTACCATTTTTGGAAATGTTCTAACTTAGAAGACAGACCAAAAGATATAAAGGGACTACTCAAAGGTCATTGAGGTCATCCAGTTCTTGTTGGCGACCTGGTTTAGCAGTTCCTGTTAGCAAGTTGATTCAGTCATCTGATCATTTGTCACTCGACTGGTCAAGTTTCTCTTACCATTAAAACTGCGACAATTTTCCCATTTAATACTATAAGGACTGAAACTAGAAGACCTCCTCACAAAGACTCCATTTGTCAATGAGGTAAATACCTGCTCATGATCAATTGTGAGTACTCTCTCTCTCTTGCAATCAGGACCTTAACTATAAGATAGTCATAAGATAAAAAAAAAAGGGATTTGGAGGAGTTAGTAAAGGACAGATGAGATAACTTGTAAGTAAGAAGTACATTTTAGAAATTTCAGCATTGAGTTTTTTTTCAAAAGAGATGGAGATGTAGAAGCCCACATAGATAAAGCATTAGAGATCAAATGTTAGTGAAGAATATTGCACGGAGAATATTTTTAGCAGAAATTGTTTTAAAATTGCAGCAAATAGGAATTTTTCTGATTAAATTATCAATTTACAGACTAAAAGTGAGTTTAGGGTCAAATTTTATTGCTAGGTTTAGAATGTTAGGAACAAGTCGTAAGTGCCAATTGTTTAGTTGGATGATAATATTGAGAGATAATCCAACAAGACTGAATAGCATAACTGGTTTTCTTAATATTTATTAAAAGATTTAATATTTTAAGTAATTTGTTTAATTTATTCATATCATCTGTAATACTGTTTTGCAGGAATTAGCAATCTTGATGTCATTGACATAGATGTTGCACTTGGTGATTTTAGATTTATCTAACAGAATATTTAGTATAGTTTAAAAAATTTGGTTAAATTCTCAACCTTGTTTTGTATTCCTCCTTTATGTAATAGAAATGAATGCAAAAACAATTACTCTTCTGTAAATTTGAATTAAATCCTTCAAACGTACTAACAGAGGGTGAATGAGATTTTGGATATTCAAGTTCCTGAAAGTACCAAAATAGATATTAAAAATATTTTTAAACCAAAATATCATATGTAAACATCCCAAGAACCTGATGTATTAATAATCCCCAACCAACAACCAAATTAAAAAATTGGGCAGAAATCATGCTACAAATGTTAATTATTATTATTATTAATATTTGTAGCATAATTTCTTCCCAATTAATTTGGTGGTTGGATGATTATCAAACTCAAACTATCATATTTATTGTAATACATACATACATACATACATACAACTTTTAATTATTCAATTATATTTAACCTAAAATATGAATGAACAAAACACAAAATTTTAAGCCACAGATTCAAATCATTCATTGTCAAAGATGACAATGTAATAATTTTTTTTTGGTTTTGTTTTGGTGATATTCAGAATTTATTAGACACTAGCAGATAAGCCCGGCATTGCTTGGGCAAAAAGTAACAATAGCAAAGATTATATATATGGATATATATATAGTGAATGTATATAGCAATATTGTATGCTTTTATGTTCCATTATTTAGTGGGATAAATTTGTTAGATTATACATATAATTCCATTCTAACTGATCTTGTTCTAAGAGAATTATAATATATTGTATTGAAATTTGAATTAGTTTAATGGCAATAAATAAAATAATTACAAAAATAATGAAAATCTTACCTCTTCAAAATCAACATTCTTAATATTTTCTGTTTCACTAAATATAAATTATTTTAAAAAAGTTTAAAATCTTTTAATAAAATCATATTTTTAAATAATAATCATTAAAGTCTTATCATAGTTAACATCAAAAATCTAATTACAGTTTATTTTTGCTCCTTCAAAAATAAAACATTTTAAATAAAAATACAACTGTCATTTGCCGAAATACAAATAATATCCTTAGAAATACCATTTACAGCAGTTTAACATATTTTCTCAATGCTTTAATTTAATATCATAAATAAATAAAATATTATTATACCAATGTAATATTTTGCATTGTAATTGCAATGTAATATTTTGCATATTATAATGCATCTTATTAAATATTTTCAATGGTACAGGTATGTTCCACTTAATGAAAGACTACATATAAGGAGACTATATATAAAGACTACTTATAGGAAGTCCTATAAGGTTATAATGGGCAACTAAGAATTTTTCAGTTCCATACATTTTCTATGTTTGGATATGTAAATACTTACCTACTTAAAACTTACAAAAAATAATTAGAGATACAAGAGGTCTTCATTTTTATTATTATTAAAGACACAAAAATGTGATTCTTTGAAAAATCTTGAAAATTTAATTTAACTCATAAATACAATAATTTATTTCACATTTCAGTTATTATAATCAAATATTTAAAATTTAATTGGCAAAATAACAATTTAATTTTTATTTGTTCAGATCAAATAAGAATGGGAAAGAATATGAACAACAAGCAATTATTTATTGTGATATCGTCACAATGCCAGGCTGCAATTTTTAATCATATTTTTAAATTTATTTAACTTAAAATGTATTCTCTCTATCTCAAATTACCCTTGCCCCCATATATCATACTTTCCTTAAACAATAGAGTCATGCCGGTCATCTATATAACACCTTTTGGAGGGAAAATTTTTAAATTGAAATAATGTGACTTCCAGTTTGCATTGGAAGTTCGTATATAGTTAATCGAGGCCTCCTGTCACTCCAAAGGTTTCCATATCTGGTTTCATCTTTCATCTACCTAACTCCATTCTCGAGATTAAGGAAAGACAGACTGATGGATGGATGACAGTGGGAATTTATAGGTCTACAATTTTTTCAAATTGCAGCCCAACAATAGAAAATGTCAGCAACAGATTATGTTCCTTTGGGACTCTAGGCACAATTCTGTTATAAGCCCCTGTATGTAAAAGTGTTTTTTTTTTGTTTTTCTTTTAATATTAAAAAGAAAACAAAATTGTTAATTTATGAGTTATGTCATTGTTTTTACCAGAATGCAAAATATACACTTTTTAAAAATTCACTAAATATTTAGAGGCATATTATCTTTTTGCTGTGCAATTTTTGAGGCCTCTCAAGATGATGAGACCCCAGATGTATGTCTAGTGTGCCTATTGGGTAATCCACAACTGTAAAAAGAAGAGCAATTTTTCATATATAATAAATATTAGAGTAAATGTATTTACAGTCTCAATTCTTCATCTCTCTCATTTTCCATTTCAGTTTTCTTTACTAATCTGTGAAATGATTTCAGATCAAAATTTTTATTTAACAATTCGACATCGACTTCCGCCGAAAGTATCATAAGTCCAACGGCAGAATCTTCAATCTAAATAAAAACCATCAAATATATAAATAACTACCTGAACAAATTTATTATTTATTTATAAGTGGATGGGTGTTTTTGGCATTGATAATGACAGCCAGATGGCCAAGACAGTTAACATATTGGCCTACAGTTCAGAGGAACCTGGAATCAAATCCAGGCAAGCACTCCCCAAGAATTTTTTGTAGACAGTGGATCACAGACATGTTGGGCCTGTTGTCCCTCTCCATCCAGCCATTCCTGTTGTGGATCTGGCTAAACTCACAATGAGCACATTAAAAAAAAAGACATCATAGTGTTTATGGGATGGAAAGAATCAAAAATGAAAAATAAATAAATTAAAATTTTAAAGATATTACACAATCTGTACAAATTACATAATATCTTNCTATTTTAAATATACGAAACTTTTATCAACATAAGAAACATTAAAAAAATTATTGATTTCATTAGTCCAGTTAAAATGATTTTTATTGTAAATGCAAATTACTTTTGGATGCATTTTCTTAAAATTTTGCATTATTTTAATATATTGTCACAGAACAGACAAAACTTCAAACAAACTTCAGACAAAACATTATTAATTTCTTTATAAGGAGGATACATAACATAACTCTAAAACTAAAGATCCAATTAAAATCTGCTTTATTATTATTTTATTAACTTTGTTAGGATTGGTTCTGTAAATAATTATTTTTATTAAATATTTTAAAGATTCACTCTCATCATCAAAATAATTTTGTTTTCAGAATGTAAAATTATGAGCATAATAAAATATGTTTTATATTACAATTAAAACTAAAAATGTTAAAAATTAAACAAGATATTTTTTAAACTCTTCCCAACCTGTGGGCACTAAGAAAACCTTTTTGGTGCCCACTAACTTATGTAACATTAATTACAAACAACTTTTTTATTTCGATAAATGGAACATAAAATTATAAATTTTTCTTGCAAAACCTGTCTCCATTATTACTTCTTATAGTGTTCACATTCAACAATATTATAATGAAGTGGTCTATATTTTATTTACAGTCTGCTTCTAACATTATTTATTTACTTAAAAGCTAATTTATAATTTATAAAAGTAATTTAATACATAATAAATACCTCTGCAACTAGAATAAATGTATTTTCATTAACCAATTTAAGTAATTCGACAAAATAAAATTCTCCATAGGTTTTGGCTATTAGAGGATTCTTCTGATTTAACAGCGGACTCAACTGATCGTTATCTTCAATTCTAAAGGTAATAATAGAAATCAATATAAATATCGTTTAACATGGTCTTTAAGATTAATGGCTGCTGGATTATATTGTGCTATATAAATGCTGTTATTTAGTAACCAGTATGGTTATATCTAAATTAATAATTGGTAGGTTTGCTACCTGGATGGAGGTCCGGGTAGTGTAACAGGCAATGTGACTGCATGATATTTGAAAGTTGTGGGTTTGAGTCCCAGTTTGGACCAATTCTTTTCTTCCAGAGATTCTAAAATAGTTATTAAAATATTAATTTAATTATAATTATTCAATTTATCAAGAGATGGTGCCTAATGCCTACCATTAGGCCGAATTACTTAAAATTTAATCATTAATAGTAACATTAACATAGCCAAATATAATCCAAAAATCGTTTGGCATTAATAGAATTTAAAGAAGTATTTTTAAAATAAATAATAATTTTAACATAAAAATAATACAAAACATTAATCAGGTAAATTAGACCCTTGAAAAACAAAATGCATACTTTTGATTTCTAATAAAACAAATGTGCGCCAATTGGAACAAATATCAATGCTGAGTTTTATGTAAGTGTTTTTTAACATCTAAGAGAACAACTTTGATGATAAAGACACTGGATTTGTGAAAGAGAGACAGACACTAGGTGTTTACCTGATAACACCTCAAGACCATATAAACCATACTAGTATGGAAATTTCTGGCATGAAATTCTTTAACTTTCATTTCTAAACCATCTTATTTCTTGAATTTTCCACACTGCAAGCAAGCATAAAAAGAATGGCATTTCAGAACAAGAGAAATTTATAATGAACTGCAGAATGAACTGAAGAATCCATTCCATAATCAGAATATGTGGTGGCTTTTCAGAACCGGAAAAAGCAATTTCAGAAGTGTATTGCAGCAGAAAGGTTTATGTTGAGGGCAATAACATTTAAATAGTCTAAAGATATATGTTTTGTTTCATAAACAGTTTCCATATATTTTGATCAAATCTTGTATTAATATAATTTCATTATTATATACTGTACATAAATTCTCTATTACAAAACAAGGATCAACTAGAAAAGTTACAAACAGACTTTGAACTAATATTTCGTGCATTTATTTCTAAATTAACGATCACATAATGCCTTTTAAATATAAAAGTTATAGAAAAATAACTTACCTTCCATCTCTAACATGCATTAACTTTTGAAAATTTTGTCTATATGCAACATACAATATTTTGTCTTTATTTACTTCAGTTATGGGTTTAAACACAGTTTCTAAGTGATCTAATAAATTAAAAAACATGAAATTATAACCTAAACAACAATATAATTTATTCATTATAATATTAAAAAACTTGGAATATCATACCAATAATTTAAAAAATTTGAATTAGCATATAACAAGCACTTATTTATTGTGACATTGTCACAATGCTGGGCTGCAAATCATATTTTTAATTTATTTAAAATATATACTCTCCATCTCAAATTAGTACTGTAGTGTCTTGCCCCTGTACATCATACTTTCCCATTAGCAATAGAGTCATACCAGTCATTATCTAACTCCTTTTGGGAAAAAATTTTAAAATTGAAATAACATGACTTCCAGTTTGCATTGGAAGTTCATACATAGTTAATCGAGGCCTCTTTAAGCTTTCTATATCTGGTCTTGACTTTTATTTATCTAACACCACTCTAGAGATTAAGGAAAGACAGATGATGCTTTGTCTAAAATTTTTCAAATTGCAGCCCAATAAAGCTATTTTAAATATACGAAACTTTTATCAACATAAGAAACATTAAAAAAATTATTGATTTCATTAGTCCAGTTAAAATGATTTTTATTGTAAATGCAAATTACTTTTGGATGCATTTTCTTAAAATTTTGCATTATTTTAATATATTGTCACAGAACAGACAAAACTTCAAACAAACTTCAGACAAAACATTATTAATTTCTTTATAAGGAGGATACATAACATAACTCTAAAACTAAAGAAAAATTCTAAAATATCAGGTAACCAAAAAAGTTCTGTCGTTTTTTGTTGAAAGAAAACAAACATAAAAATGTATAGGAAATAACACAATTTATTCATCAAAATAACCACCCTCACATTCAATAACCTGTTCCCAACGGGAAACAAGCTTATAAATTCCATTTTTATAAAAGTCACGATTTTTAGAGTTGAAAAACTTCCCTAATTCCGTTTCTATAACCTCTCTATTTCTAAACTGTCAATTTCGCAGATGATTATCTAGGCTTAAAAATAGGTGATAGTCAGAAGGGCTAATGTCAGGGAAATAAGGAGGGTGCAAAAGAGGTTCCCATCCAAGGGTCTGAATTGTGTCAGAGGTCACACGCGCAACATGATGTCTATAGCATTATTGTGTAGGAAAAGAACGCCTTTATGGTTCACTAAAGCTGGTGGTTTTTTCAAAAGTGATTGGTGAACTCAATGCAGTTGGTCACTGTAGACATTAGCAGTAATAGTCTGGCCAGATGGTATAAGTTCATAGTGAACAATTCCATTTGCAGTCCACCATATGCACAATATTGGCAGGTGCCAATTGATGAAGTATCCATTTACTGAGCTTGTAAACTTTCCCAAGACAATGCAAATGTAAACGGACAGTTTCATCACTTACGGAGAACCTTTGTGCTAACATCTGACAAGTTTGAGCAGAATATTCTTCGATTGCAGCCTGTAATTCAACATCATTCTCATGGCGCATCTTTAAGCGACTCATTGCCGGAAGAAAATTTTGTAAACCATCTTTGGGTGGTGTGAGTGCTAACAGAACCTTGTCCAAAAGCCTGGCATATTTTTTGAGCCATTTGCACAGCACTTGTTCCAAGTTTAAACTCATACAACATACAAGCACGAATTACAGAGTTTGGAGTACTCATCTTCAAGTCAATTTTTATAATATTAAGAGATAACCTTTCCACTTCTCTTTATATAAGGTGAGTCAGCATTAAATCTTGATTAACATATTGCTGGAATTTTAGTGTCATCTATTGTGTATTGCGTGTAACATTCTTTAAACTTTGTAGTTTCACAAAAAACGACAGAACTTTTTTGGTTACCTAATATTAAATACAGGTACTGACCTAAATATTAAATGTTCAAAATTTTTGAGCATTCAAAAACAGATCTAAGCTCCAATGATTCCAAAACCGAATGAAAATATTCAAATGTATTGTGTTTTGAATTCATTTTGAAAGCTGTCATGGTATCTATTCACCTGTCAAGAGCCATGTGACAAGGGTCCATTTCATTATATTTAATAATAAAATAATAATTATTATTATAAATAAAAATATTAATATACAGAGTGGCCCAAAAGCCAGTTAACAGCATTCTGTTTTATTTTTCAGGTATACTTATAAATACAGTAGAGCATCGATTATCCGACCCGCGATTAACTGTCACCTCGGTTAACCGACCGCGTTCTAGTCGGCAAATTCAAATGTCTGCTAGTGATGTGGCGCTACAATATTTGGCTATGTCTTGGCTACTTTAATATTATTTTTACATGTTTTAGCTGGTAACACTGGATCGATCATAAAAGCGAGCCAGTATTTAAACAAGGCTTAATTTTCTAATTTTTAATGATACAATAGCGACAATTCTTATTAAAAAAAAAAAATGTGATAGGCTTAACATGGAGGAAAATTCAACGCGAAGTACATTAATAGCGATATACTAATATACTAATTACATGGGATATAATAATATACTACACTAATAATGGATTTTTTCATACTTTTCGGTTATCCGACTTTTCAATTATCTGACCAACCCCAGTCCCCAATTGAGTCGGATAATCAATGCTCTACTGTATGAATCATTTTTTGAGCTGTTAGTGTGTTGTGAAAAAAATTTTGTTGACTGAACAAGAAGAATGCCATTTTGAACAATCTTTATATAGTTTGTAAATAAAAAAGCATTTGAATAAGACAGAAGTTTAGTTTCTACAATGGTTAACCGACTTTTGACTATCCCATATATTTATTATTATATAAAATTTACATCTTGGTTAAAATAATTATTTTAATTAACACAATAATTTGATGAAGTTTAGTTTTACTGAATACTTTCATTAAAAATTAAAAATGCAAATACTGTAATTTTATTTTATATTTGATAAATATTTAATTAAAAATAAATAAATAAACAATTGCTTTAATAAACATATTTTTCTTAGTAATAAAAAAAATAGTATACTTTCGTTAACTTTTGGAACTTAACCCTTTGACTAGTCCAGTGTTTCATATAGCATGGATTTGCATAACATGGCACTTTTTTGGAAAGTAACTGCCGTGTTATACAAGGGATACCTGTATATTGTATTTTAAGTTTTGAATATTCATTATCACTTATTTGAAAGTGTATAGCAATTTGCTCAGAATTTATCCCTCGACCAATGCAGATGGAAAACATTTAATTCAATGTTTGATGATTGTTTGTATGGCTGAATTTCTTCTAATTTCTTTCAATATGGCAGAGAGGTTTTTTTCTCATCATTAGGTGTTAAAAAATAGTGATAGTCTGGTGTTTAATTAAAGTCAAATAATAAATAAAATTAAATTTGTGCAAATATAAATTTATTAAATTTTTCTGATAAGTATGTTACAATTGTCTCTTCTTCGATTTATTAACTAAACTTGAAATATTTTGTTTGACCACATCCTATTGTATTAATAAATTTATTGTATTATTGTATTTTATTTGTATTTATTGTAATTTATTGTATTTTACTAGTTTTTAAGATGATTAACCAATCTTCCATTTTTCATATGGATAGTGTCTTTTCTACACAGATTTTTTGGGTGTAAAAGCAGAATTGGGTGTATACAGTAATCAAACACAGTTGAAATTAATGAGCTGAACTGCATTATTGTATTACAAGTCTAAATTACATATAAAGATGAAATGGAAGTCTGAATAGCAAACGACATAACATATCAACCTGATTGTTCAAACTGCAGATTCAACTTCTATTCTTCTTGACATTTATAGAAAAGCTACTAATTAATTTAATCCATGAGAAAGTTAACATTGCAGTCCAATTAAAAAGAAAACATATTACAGAAAAATTATGAATTTTTTGAATATGTAACTTGAATTTTAAAAAGTTTAACTTCCTTGTTTGGAAGTTAATAAGCTAATAAATATGCTTAATATTATCTTGAATAAGAGAAATTATGTAGAAAATTACATTGATAGCACTAACAATTAAAACTCACCTTGTTTAACAGTTTTCAATAAGATGACAAAACAATATTGTATATGATATTCATTTTCAAATAAATATTGTAGAATTTGTTTCAAATAATGCACTGAGAGAAGAGGGTTTACAAATACAAAATAATGTAAGAAAATTGCATTTATAAACTTAAAACTATGATCCCTAACTTGACTATTCAACCACTGTATCCAAGATGATTCGTCTACTCCTTTAGGATAAATTTCTGGAAAATCCATAAAAGTCGCATGACCGAGAATTTCGTCATTTTTACCAACAACTGTATACATCAAATTTGCCATCTCCCTATTAGAAAAAAAATGTTTTATTATTATATTGATATAAAAAACTTTATATATTCCACATGCGTATAAATTTGTAAAAAGTACAAAAATAATATATAAATGTAAAGGAAAACTTTCTTAAAACATTTTGATTAGCAAATGCAATTTTCTGGAAACTCACAAATTAACAATGACATATAAAATACATTTATATCATTCATTTTTTCATAAATATAATTTAAACTCTCTGATATGCACTGTAGAGCATATCACAGAGATTAAATTATACCAATAGATGCGCAACACTTTTGCACTTTTGTTGTAACCCAATCCAACTTGCAAGGCATTGACAATGACAATGCCTTGAGTCAACCACATTCATTACTGCAACCCATTGGATACTGTGTACAGCAGTTTCTGCAGCAACATTTTACTAATAATAGAATTAATCATGCATTTCCTACCACCTGATCACCTCATTCTCTCAATCTTAATTCATTTAATTAATTCATGTAATTTTGGTTGTGGAGACAAAAAACATGGTTTATTGAAAACATGTTGCAAATTTAGCAGCCTTGAAAGACAATATACCACTGCATGTAAAAATCATCACAGAAGATCAATTATAGGTAATAATTGATCACACTGTTCACTGTCTACAAGTTTTGCACCTTCAGAATGAAGACTACATTGAGCAGTATTTTCAACATCTGTAAGGTCTCTCTGTAGCAAAATATTTTCAACTTTGCAAACATTTCACCAGAAGTTGTATTTCTCAAATGCAATGGAATTCAATTTTCTTGCAAGCAACAAACATTGTACAAATAAAATGTTTCTTGCTTGCAAGAAAATTGAATTCCATTGCATTTGAGAAATACAACTTCTGGTGAAATGTTTGCAAAGTTGAAAATATTTTGTGAGTTGTACATCCTAAATTATCTTTATTCAAATTATAATTGCAATTCAAATGTCAAAACATTTCTGATCTAAAATATATCTTTAATATATGATATATTACGTATGCCATTGCTACTAGTGGATATATTATTAAGAAATATATCAAAGATGTATTTCTTAATAACATATACACTAGTAGCAATGATATACATTAATATCCCCTGGTGCCATTTAAACCTGGGCCAGATCCAAGTATAAAGTATCCATTTGATTGTAATTGTGGACAAAGAAAAACATATATAGGAGAAATCAAAAGAAAATTAAAAATATCTATAAAGGAACATATATAAGTGCCATTAAAGGAAATTGTGCAAATTTGGCAGTAGCAGAACACTGCAATAAAAATGGATGCAAAATAGATTTAAATATGGTTAAAATAAAGAAAAAAGAAAGAAATAATTTTAAAAGATAACTATATGAACACATTGACATAAAAAGACAAAACAATAGAATCAATAACTTGGGAAGAGAAATTCATCAATCCTGGAACAGTATCATCGACAGGGGGAATAATAGATGGAGAGATTTATAGAGGAAATTAAATTAATGAAAAAGTAATTGTACAAGCAAAAGCAAGCGAAGAATAAGTAAGTTTAAGTAAATGTTTTAACCATCATTTTTAAATATTTTATTTTTAAATTTATGTTTATTGTATACAGGTTTATTGTTTGAATATGATACAAATTTTTCTGTTAATTTATTTAAATCTCAATGTAATAAACTACCAAAAGACTGTATGTCATTTTAATTGTATTATTGTCAAGAAAATTTTAGAATATTTTTGTAATTTTATAAAATCCTGTTTTAGCACCTTGTAGATGTAAACCTGCTGATGAGGGACCTTAAAATCCAAAACAAAAATAGTGTACACAGGTGAAATACCAGGTGAACAATAAAGAGTGTTTTTCTGAATAAGTTTCCTCAATTTGCAGAAACCAGACACCAATACAATAAATCCTAATAATACAATATGTCCTAGTAGACATCTATGTAACAAATTGTAAATAATTTGTTAAATAAAGCACTATTTTGTCATTGTATACTTTTATTTAATAAAAATATTAGCAAGTCTGTCCATAAATGATATCCACACTGGAAGGGGGAGGGAGTTAAGACTAGTCAGATCAGGGGGAGGAGAGGAGGTGAACTTCGGTGGACATCCATTTATTTCATTAAATTTTATAGTTTTTGTATTTTATTATATTTATTTCAAAATTTCTTGTGTGTTTCATTTCTATTTATGATATCTAGCATTTATAAATTGATAAAGGCTTTAAGGGGGATCAAGTTTTGTTGGACATACGAGGGGGGAGGTTATAGAAACTTGAACAAACTGGGACAAGAAGAGGAGAGGGAGTAAAATTTATAAGGAAAATGCAGATGTAATTTATGAACGCTAGCCTCCAAGAGCTAACCTCTCTTGCCCCTAAAGTCCAGCCACAGTATATATCTAACTTTAGAAATAGTCATTAATTAAACTAGCATCATCAACAAACAAAAGCAGTTATCAATAGGATGACTATCATGCCAAAATATTGTATAATAAAATAAAGACACAGCTAGCTTGCACTTCATGGAGCTAACTGCTCATTCAGTTTTCAAATTTTATTTGAATATTTGTTTCATGTTCTTAACAGCTTTGACAAAGTTTCAACTTATATTTTATGCATTCTATTCTACATCGGATTATTTCCGTTTAATTTTTCGGTAAATCTCTGTATTCGCCTGTTGATGACAACTAGCAGTTCGTTGAAAGTGCTTGCGCTAAGAAAACGTATGCATGTAACGCCAAACTCAGTGTCTTTATTTTATTAAACAAAAACAGTTACATATTATATATTTTTATTCTCATAAAAACACTTCATTTCTAAATATACTACACTCCAAAAATTAAATATATAATAAAATGTGTTATGAAGAAATAGTTATAAATTCAGATTCTGGTGAGTGTTTTTAAGCCATAACTCATCTTCATATATCAATATTCCAATCTTGTAATATCACACATGTATCTAAAAATCATGTATAGTTGCTACTGAGCATCCTTTGCATAATTATTGGGTTGTTCGAAAAGTAATTTCGTTTTTTTATCACTAGATGGATTAGTTGTATTTTTCCTGCCATTTTCATTCTAAACCGCATTATCATTATACATTTTGACAGCTAGCATTTTAAGGCTTATTTCTAAAAAATTTTGTTTGATTTTGTGCAATTGTTTATTTTTTGTGTCCCATCAAATATGGAAGGTCAAAAGTAGAATTTTCGGCATATTTTGCTCTTTTATTACCGAAAAGGTAAGAATGCTGTTCAAGCGAGAAAAAAAATGTGTGACATGTATGGAGATGTACTGACAGAACAACAGTGCCAAAACTGATTTACAAAATTTTGTTTTGGCAATTTCAATATTGAAGATGCACCACGTTCTGGATGGCCAGTTGAAGCCAATGAAAACAAAATAAAGGTACTGATTGAAGCAAACTGCCAAACAACAACACGTGAAATCACTAAGAGATTAAATCTGTCAAATTGAACTGCTTATGATTACTTGAAACAAATTGGTTTTGTTTCAAAGCTTGATATATGGGTTCCATATGCTCTTTTTGGTGGGATTTTAAGGAAATTTTTTTTTTTGGCGCTTTTACTAGACAATTTAACAATTGATTCGAAAGTGTATTGCCATCGAGTAAACAAATTGAGTAATATCATCCAACAGAAAAGGTGCCAGAATTGATCAACAAAACAGGTATAGTGTTTTACCACGATAATGTAAAATTTCACACAAGTTTGGTAACTCGTCAGAAACTGTTATAACTTAGATGGGACATGCTATCACACCAACCATATTTGCCAGATAGAGCACACACAGATTATTACTTATTCTGGTCTATACAAATTTTTTTTAACTGTAAGACATTTACTTGAAATGACAATGTCAAAAATCACTTGGATCAGTTTTTTGTAGGCAACGATCAAAACTTTTATGAATGTGAAATCATGCTA
>NW_019384386.1:479388-492562 GCF_000671375.1 Centruroides sculpturatus | reverse complement strand
GCTTTTACCAGACAATTTAACAATTGATTCGAAAGTGTATTGCCATCGAGTAAACAAATTGAGTAATATCATCCAACAGAAAAGGGGCCAGAATTGATCAACAAAACAGGTATAGTGTTTTACCACGATAATGTAAAATTTCACACAAGTTTGGTAACTCGTCAGAAACTGTTATAACTTAGATGGGACACGCTATCACACCAACCATATTTGCCAGATAGAGCACACACAGATTATTACTTATTCTGGTCTATACAAATTTTTTTTAACTGTAAGACATTTACTTGAAATGACAATGTCAAAAATCACTTGGATCAGTTTTTTGTAGGCAACGATCAAAACTTTTATGAATGTGAAATCACTCTACTATCAGAAACGATGACAACAGGTATTTCACCAAAATGGTCAATATATAATTCAATAAAATATTTATTTATTATTAAAACATTGTGTGTTTTTCCACAGAAAAAAACGAAATTACTTTCCGAACAACCCAATACTACAATTATGCAAATGATGTGCAAGATATTTAGAGTAGAACATTGGAATTCTGTCTGAAAATGAGGAATGCTTTAAAACTGCTTATCAGAGTCTGTGAATTATTACTCCATTACTCTGAGAAATATTACTCCATTAATTAAAGAAGTTTGTTATATACATTTCACTTTTTAATCTGTTATCATAACAGCAAACTTAACAAACTTACATTAAGTAACAAAAGTCAGGAGGTGGAAAACAGGCAGTTTCCAAATGTTCTGCCATGGTCTGTAGGCAGAAGAAATCATCTTTCTCCGTGGACCGAATCCGGAAATCTGGCAGTCGATTAGGTATATCGACAACGTAAGGTCTTCCTGTCAATTTCTGGAAGATTCCAGACAAGTCTTTCCTTTTGGACCACATAATCTCTTCAAATCTAAAAAAAACTATCCAGAGATTAAAAACAAATTATATTATATTCTGCTTTTTTAGTTCGTTGACATTAATGGAAAAAAGCAAATTTTTAATAGTTTTATATGAAAAATTTAATCTTTAATCTTACTTCCTATTTCATTAAGAGAAATCCAATAAATCATTGTCAACTTACCCAATCATACCAGCAATATAGATAACACGGAGATAATTTTAATTTTATTGAGATATGTTGAATTTGTTTACAGTAGTTATATTTTTGGTTTTTTAACATTTATCTATAAAAAATTATGTAAAATATTTTCAAAATTTGCAAGGTGAACTTAAGAGATTATTAAAAAAAAAAAGAACAAAAAGTTTGACTTATGTTCATATTTAATGAAAACTTCAGGAGCTATTAAGTATGTGTACAGTTTAATGGGGAGGGGTTGTGAAAAGTACACACTATATGATGGGAAGAGAAAGAGTTGAGACCTTGTTTACACGGACTTTTTTAGTGGTATTAGTGGCATACACTTGTAAGTCTATTTGCTATTCAGGTGAATAAAATATCAGTTTAAAAAATATTTCAAAAACTACACTATCAGAAGGTCTAAAAACTATCATACACATAATTATAGTAGTAGAAAGTTTGGCAAAAATACATTATTGTACATGACAGAGAGAGAATCAAAACTGGCTAAAAAAAACTACATGTAATTGGACTGTTTATTTTGAAAGTGGTGTAAGTCCATTTTTTCTTCTTTCGAGATATTTAAACATTTGCATTTTAGTTGATTCAAAAATATAAACAAAGTGTACTAAGTTTGACAATGTTTCTATGACTTTAGAAATATGTAAGTTGATTGCATAAAGACTTCTATGTGAATTTATCCAAACTAATATATTCTTTCTTGGCCATAAATGGACTTACACCACTTTCATAATTACTAAACTGTAAAATTCATTAAATTTCTATTATGTAAAACTCAATGTCACTTGAAACACATTGCGTTTTATTCTGATTTTGTTCATATATAATAACAAGAAATAAAATAGTATTGTTTATTCTGAACATTAAAAATATTTACTTATTGTTAAACTATTTTATGATAAATTTATCATTATTATGAGCTTACCATTAGACACTGCTTTTCATTTAGATTCATTACATGGATTTTTTTCTAGTCCATCAAATTGTACATTTGTTGGTAATATTTACAGTTTTACTCTTCTGTTGTAAGGGGCTGTCTTTAAATGATGTCCACACTGAAAGGGAGGGAGGGGTTAAGACAAGTTGGACAAGGAGGGTTGAGTATTAGTGGACATCCATTTATTTCATTAAATTTTATACAATATGCATTTTATTATATTTATTTCAAAGTTTCTTGTATGTTTCATTTCTACTTATGGTATCTATCATTCATAAAGTGATGAAGGTTTTAACAGGGATAGAGTTATGTTGGACATCCATAGAGGGAAAGGGGTTACAAAAACTTGGACAAACTGGGACAAGAGGGGAAAGTAAAAATTTCCAGAAAAATGCACATGTAATTTATGGATAGCCCAAGTGCTTAGACTGTAGAAAATGGACTTACACCACTTTCAAAATCAATGGTTATGCAATGTCATTTACCGATAAATTTTCAATTCATCAAAGCTTATGGTTATTTTAAAATGTTAAGTGTAAATTGTTTATAAATAAAAAGTTCACACTAAATTGTATGTATATTATGTGTTTTCTCAATTTTTTCCAAAAATGGACTTACACCACTTTCAAAATAAACGGTCCAATTAATGAACAGTCCCTCAAACCTAGCAATATCAACATTAACTGCAACATTAACATTTTCTTCTATTTCAAATTCAGAAAAAGTAAATTCTATTTCGGAAAAGGTAAATTTATTTGCAGATAAAGTTAACATCAAAATTATTTTTGCTTAAAATCAAACAGTAATTAGTCAACTTGTGGAGTGGAATGCAATCAAATTACCGTATTTTAAATTGTGAACAAATCACCAATTGTCAGATAACAATTAACCGAAACACATATGTAACTTATATGTACCGTAGCATACCAAAAGAAACAGATGAACACCAAAGAAAATTTTATATTTAATTACAACAAAACCAAATTCCCAGGAACGACACGGTCTGTTCTTACGATTGCAGGAAAAAGGTCTTTGTACACTGTTACATTGCATAAGCATTTTCTGCTAAAGTAATTAACTATATTCCTAAACCATCCCAACATAAAAACATTCCATTCAAGTATATTTTAAAATACATAAAACACAATAAACAAACACATTATAAGATAAGTTTAGCAATATGGTAGCCTTCACACATTAATGTATTCTTGATATACCCGCAATTATTTTTTTGGTCTCCCTCCATCCTGTGAGGGCACCGAAAGAGCCTTTTTAATCACGTCTGTCACGGGTTTGGCCAGATCTGCAACGGGAAAGACCAAACGGCAACAAACATAGACAGCCACATAAGCTTTCCAGCGCCATCCACCCTTATTCAATTCGGAGTCCCCTGGCAGTAGACCAACACCCAAATCCCCGCAATTTATGCAACCTTATTTTAAATCCATAACAGTACCGAGCACTTGACTAATTCTAAGTTGCAGATCCGTTTAATTATGACGACTCATTTTTTTAATTTTGAATTTAAGCTTCTTAATTTGCAATGCAACATAAATGGATTTTTAAACGTATTCGGTGGGAACATAGGCCACCTTCCAATATTCGAATAATTTCTAAATCAATATTTGAGAATTTTAATGTATGCAGTCGATGCCCGATGGCGGATTATTATCAGAAAAAATTTGTTTGTGCAGAAATTAAATGCCGAATATTAAAATTCAATTATATTAGCATTATGACAAGCTTTTCCTTTTTCGCTAGACTTATTACACTGTCAGTCAGATAGAGGACAAACTGATGGTGTAATAAGTCTAGCAAAAAAGGAGAAGCCGTCATATTGCTATTATAATTGAACACAAGACTAGACAAGAAGCGTATTACAAAAAACGAATATTAAAAGTTTCGTTTCGGTTGCCGAATCCCGGATTCGAATCTAGAACTTGCCACACAAACTCACCAGTTTATAAATATTCAGTTTTACCTTTTAGTATCATCAAGAAAATAATAAATAATGCGAAATACGTGAAATATCGAAAAAAGAATTAATCAAATATTCGTTTCGAACAATTTTGTCAATTCTCTGATGCAGTGCGAATCGATGTCGATGGATTTTTGAGTTTTTGGTTTCAGTTTCGGTTCTATTATTCCTTCGGTTAAACTAAGTTACGAGAAAGAGGAATTCCGATTTACGATTCTATAATTAGTATGGGAGATTTTGGATTATCGTTTGTCGCAGTTTACCTTTTTATTTTCTTATTTTTCGTCTAAGAAAACTCTTACGGCTCTCTTCGTACAGTACATTTAAATTCCCACTTCTATTGTACCGCGCCCTCTTTCGGAATTCTACGATTAAAAAAAAGTAACGAATGCGAGTGACCGTTTAAATATTCCATTTTATTATTATCCTTAAGATATTTTTTCTAAATAAAAAATTATAACGTTACTCTATCATATATCGTGTACTGGATTTATATTCGAGCTTCCGCAGGCAAACTCTATACTCTCTATGTCGAGTCTGTAGTGTCGATCGGGCACTTCGCTGTAATGTTTTACCCGTTTGTGAAGTGGAAATCGGAGTTCGAATCCGGTCCTAATACGGCCGTCGAGAGGGAAGCTCGGAATTTTTTTCCGTCCCGGAGAAAGACGACCGCTAATAGATTTTAATCGTTCGGAGCCGGAGATGGCCGAAAGGTTATGATGTATACCGCTCCGGAGGATCCGGGATAAAATTCGGTCCTCAGGAGCGGACCTGGTACATCGACGCTGCTTTCCAAAATGCCTCGCTATCTTCTATTTCATTAATTCCTGGTATTTGATTATCTCTGCAACATCACCTTTTTGGATTGACTAAAAGATCGCTCTGCCGCATTTATTTATATTTGCAACAGTCCTAAAATGCAATTTTACTTTTTTATTTTATTTTATTATCTTTAATTTTTTACTAAATTTTTGTAGTCTAAGGCTCCGACTCATTCTTTTTTCCGCCAACAAGCAAAAAAAAAAAAGTAGCTAAAGGCGACATCCCAGATCTACACTCAGGCCGGTATTTAAATTGACATTATTCTGCATAACGATTGTGTGGTGTCCTTATACAGTACACAATTTTTACGTTATTTATATCGATATTACAATTATTTTCGCATTGGCGACAATAATGAAACCGTGGCAAAATATTATTTTTAATTGTATTGTCGCCATATTCTCTGGTAGCCGCTATCCCAACTGGCGCTTAGTTTCTCCAACATATTAGAGAGGTTGCGGCCGAGGTTTTCATCTGTAAAACGTGGACGTCGAACGTTGAGCGCTGCCATCTTGTAAGCCTAGAAGTTTGATAATGGCGCTTGAAACGTCGTTGAAATCATGCTCGACGTTCCAAACGCCATTGTCAAACTTCTAGAATTACTAGATGGCGGCGCTCGACGTCCGACGCTCACGTTTTGGGTTGAAAACGTCGGCCGCAACCTCTCTAATCTAAAAGATTCAGGTGTGGCATGTAAAATATAAAATTCCTCGAGATTTTGTTCACTTACTGATAAGCCGTGAACGAGCTGTGATGTTAATTATACACTTGAAAATAATTTTGAATTTACACGAATAGGCGAGAAAGTACTGTTTAGCTTATAAAAAAATCAACTTTTGCAAGAAATTATTTAAATTTATATTTTGACCGATTAAGTTGACAAATATAAAAGATACGTACTACACAAGTAAAATAACATATTAAATGTTTTATTTTTAACATGAAGTGACATTAAACTTTAGTACATTATTTGTAAAGTGGTACAGTAGCATTGCTTTAATAAAGTTTTAAATGAAGCAATACACAAACAGCTGAATCTATCGTTATTTTTTTTTAAATTACTAAATAATACGTTATTAATTTCGTGGAAAGGCGTGCAGAAGTACTTTACATATTACAGTAGAGCCTCGATTATCCGATCCCCTATCAACCGACCCCTCGGTTAACCGACCGTCCTAGTCGGCAAATTTCAAATGTCCGCTATTGATGTGGCGCTACAATATTTGGCTATGTCTTGGCTACTTTAATATTATTTTTACGTGTTTTAGATGGCNATTTGATAAATATTTAATTAAAAATAAATAAATAAACAATTGCTTTAATAAACATATTTTTCTTAGTAATAAAAAAAATAGTATACTTTCGTTAACTTTTGGAACTTAACCCTTTGACTAGTCCAGTGTTTCATATAGCATGGATTTGCATAACATGGCACTTTTTTGGAAAGTAACTGCCGTGTTATACAAGGGATACCTGTATATTGTATTTTAAGTTTTGAATATTCATTATCACTTATTTGAAAGTGTATAGCAATTTGCTCAGAATTTATCCCTCGACCAATGCAGATGGAAAACATTTAATTCAATGTTTGATGATTGTTTGTATGGCTGAATTTCTTCTAATTTCTTTCAATATGGCAGAGAGGTTTTTTTCTCATCATTAGGTGTTAAAAAATAGTGATAGTCTGGTGTTTAATTAAAGTCAAATAATAAATAAAATTAAATTTGTGCAAATATAAATTTATTAAATTTTTCTGATAAGTATGTTACAATTGTCTCTTCTTCGATTTATTAACTAAACTTGAAATATTTTGTTTGACCACATCCTATTGTATTAATAAATTTATTGTATTATTGTATTTTATTTGTATTTATTGTAATTTATTGTATTTTACTAGTTTTTAAGATGATTAACCAATCTTCCATTTTTCATATGGATAGTGTCTTTTCTACACAGATTTTTTGGGTGTAAAAGCAGAATTGGGTGTATACAGTAATCAAACACAGTTGAAATTAATGAGCTGAACTGCATTATTGTATTACAAGTCTAAATTACATATAAAGATGAAATGGAAGTCTGAATAGCAAACGACATAACATATCAACCTGATTGTTCAAACTGCAGATTCAACTTCTATTCTTCTTGACATTTATAGAAAAGCTACTAATTAATTTAATCCATGAGAAAGTTAACATTGCAGTCCAATTAAAAAGAAAACATATTACAGAAAAATTATGAATTTTTTGAATATGTAACTTGAATTTTAAAAAGTTTAACTTCCTTGTTTGGAAGTTAATAAGCTAATAAATATGCTTAATATTATCTTGAATAAGAGAAATTATGTAGAAAATTACATTGATAGCACTAACAATTAAAACTCACCTTGTTTAACAGTTTTCAATAAGATGACAAAACAATATTGTATATGATATTCATTTTCAAATAAATATTGTAGAATTTGTTTCAAATAATGCACTGAGAGAAGAGGGTTTACAAATACAAAATAATGTAAGAAAATTGCATTTATAAACTTAAAACTATGATCCCTAACTTGACTATTCAACCACTGTATCCAAGATGATTCGTCTACTCCTTTAGGATAAATTTCTGGAAAATCCATAAAAGTCGCATGACCGAGAATTTCGTCATTTTTACCAACAACTGTATACATCAAATTTGCCATCTCCCTATTAGAAAAAAAATGTTTTATTATTATATTGATATAAAAAACTTTATATATTCCACATGCGTATAAATTTGTAAAAAGTACAAAAATAATATATAAATGTAAAGGAAAACTTTCTTAAAACATTTTGATTAGCAAATGCAATTTTCTGGAAACTCACAAATTAACAATGACATATAAAATACATTTATATCATTCATTTTTTCATAAATATAATTTAAACTCTCTGATATGCACTGTAGAGCATATCACAGAGATTAAATTATACCAATAGATGCGCAACACTTTTGCACTTTTGTTGTAACCCAATCCAACTTGCAAGGCATTGACAATGACAATGCCTTGAGTCAACCACATTCATTACTGCAACCCATTGGATACTGTGTACAGCAGTTTCTGCAGCAACATTTTACTAATAATAGAATTAATCATGCATTTCCTACTACCTGATCACCTCATTCTCTCAATCTTAATTCATTTAATTAATTCATGTAATTTTGGTTGTGGAGACAAAAAACATGGTTTATTGAAAACATGTTGCAAATTTAGCAGCCTTGAAAGACAATATACCACTGCATGTAAAAATCATCACAGAAGATCAATTATAGGTAATAATTGATCACACTGTTCACTGTCTACAAGTTTTGCACCTTCAGAATGAAGACTACATTGAGCAGTATTTTCAACATCTGTAAGGTCTCTCTGTAGCAAAATATTTTCAACTTTGCAAACATTTCACCAGAAGTTGTATTTCTCAAATGCAATGGAATTCAATTTTCTTGCAAGCAACAAACATTGTACAAATAAAATGTTTCTTGCTTGCAAGAAAATTGAATTCCATTGCATTTGAGAAATACAACTTCTGGTGAAATGTTTGCAAAGTTGAAAATATTTTGTGAGTTGTACATCCTAAATTATCTTTATTCAAATTATAATTGCAATTCAAATGTCAAAACATTTCTGATCTAAAATATATCTTTAATATATGATATATTACGTATGCCATTGCTACTAGTGGATATATTATTAAGAAATATATCAAAGATGTATTTCTTAATAACATATACACTAGTAGCAATGATATACATTAATATCCCCTGGTGCCATTTAAACCTGGGCCAGATCCAAGTATAAAGTATCCATTTGATTGTAATTGTGGACAAAGAAAAACATATATAGGAGAAATCAAAAGAAAATTAAAAATATCTATAAAGGAACATATATAAGTGCCATTAAAGGAAATTGTGCAAATTTGGCAGTAGCAGAACACTGCAATAAAAATGGATGCAAAATAGATTTAAATATGGTTAAAATAAAGAAAAAAGAAAGAAATAATTTTAAAAGATAACTATATGAACACATTGACATAAAAAGACAAAACAATAGAATCAATAACTTGGGAAGAGAAATTCATCAATCCTGGAACAGTATCATCGACAGGGGGAATAATAGATGGAGAGATTTATAGAGGAAATTAAATTAATGAAAAAGTAATTGTACAAGCAAAAGCAAGCGAAGAATAAGTAAGTTTAAGTAAATGTTTTAACCATCATTTTTAAATATTTTATTTTTAAATTTATGTTTATTGTATACAGGTTTATTGTTTGAATATGATACAAATTTTTCTGTTAATTTATTTAAATCTCAATGTAATAAACTACCAAAAGACTGTATGTCATTTTAATTGTATTATTGTCAAGAAAATTTTAGAATATTTTTGTAATTTTATAAAATCCTGTTTTAGCACCTTGTAGATGTAAACCTGCTGATGAGGGACCTTAAAATCCAAAACAAAAATAGTGTACACAGGTGAAATACCAGGTGAACAATAAAGAGTGTTTTTCTGAATAAGTTTCCTCAATTTGCAGAAACCAGACACCAATACAATAAATCCTAATAATACAATATGTCCTAGTAGACATCTATGTAACAAATTGTAAATAATTTGTTAAATAAAGCACTATTTTGTCATTGTATACTTTTATTTAATAAAAATATTAGCAAGTCTGTCCATAAATGATATCCACACTGGAAGGGGGAGGGAGTTAAGACTAGTCAGATCAGGGGGAGGAGAGGAGGTGAACTTCGGTGGACATCCATTTATTTCATTAAATTTTATAGTTTTTGTATTTTATTATATTTATTTCAAAATTTCTTGTGTGTTTCATTTCTATTTATGATATCTAGCATTTATAAATTGATAAAGGCTTTAAGGGGGATCAAGTTTTGTTGGACATACGAGGGGGGAGGTTATAGAAACTTGAACAAACTGGGACAAGAAGAGGAGAGGGAGTAAAATTTATAAGGAAAATGCAGATGTAATTTATGAACGCTAGCCTCCAAGAGCTAACCTCTCTTGCCCCTAAAGTCCAGCCACAGTATATATCTAACTTTAGAAATAGTCATTAATTAAACTAGCATCATCAACAAACAAAAGCAGTTATCAATAGGATGACTATCATGCCAAAATATTGTATAATAAAATAAAGACACAGCTAGCTTGCACTTCATGGAGCTAACTGCTCATTCAGTTTTCAAATTTTATTTGAATATTTGTTTCATGTTCTTAACAGCTTTGACAAAGTTTCAACTTATATTTTATGCATTCTATTCTACATCGGATTATTTCCGTTTAATTTTTCGGTAAATCTCTGTATTCGCCTGTTGATGACAACTAGCAGTTCGTTGAAAGTGCTTGCGCTAAGAAAACGTATGCATGTAACGCCAAACTCAGTGTCTTTATTTTATTAAACAAAAACAGTTACATATTATATATTTTTATTCTCATAAAAACACTTCATTTCTAAATATACTACACTCCAAAAATTAAATATATAATAAAATGTGTTATGAAGAAATAGTTATAAATTCAGATTCTGGTGAGTGTTTTTAAGCCATAACTCATCTTCATATATCAATATTCCAATCTTGTAATATCACACATGTATCTAAAAATCATGTATAGTTGCTACTGAGCATCCTTTGCATAATTATTGGGTTGTTCGAAAAGTAATTTCGTTTTTTTATCACTAGATGGATTAGTTGTATTTTTCCTGCCATTTTCATTCTAAACCGCATTATCATTATACATTTTGACAGCTAGCATTTTAAGGCTTATTTCTAAAAAATTTTGTTTGATTTTGTGCAATTGTTTATTTTTTGTGTCCCATCAAATATGGAAGGTCAAAAGTAGAATTTTCGGCATATTTTGCTCTTTTATTACCGAAAAGGTAAGAATGCTGTTCAAGCGAGAAAAAAAATGTGTGACATGTATGGAGATGTACTGACAGAACAACAGTGCCAAAACTGATTTACAAAATTTTGTTTTGGCAATTTCAATATTGAAGATGCACCACGTTCTGGATGGCCAGTTGAAGCCAATGAAAACAAAATAAAGGTACTGATTGAAGCAAACTGCCAAACAACAACACGTGAAATCACTAAGAGATTAAATCTGTCAAATTGAACTGCTTATGATTACTTGAAACAAATTGGTTTTGTTTCAAAGCTTGATATATGGGTTCCATATGCTCTTTTTGGTGGGATTTTAAGGAAATTTTTTTTTTTGGCGCTTTTACTAGACAATTTAACAATTGATTCGAAAGTGTATTGCCATCGAGTAAACAAATTGAGTAATATCATCCAACAGAAAAGGTGCCAGAATTGATCAACAAAACAGGTATAGTGTTTTACCACGATAATGTAAAATTTCACACAAGTTTGGTAACTCGTCAGAAACTGTTATAACTTAGATGGGACACGCTATCACACCAACCATATTTGCCAGATAGAGCACACACAGATTATTACTTATTCTGGTCTATACAAATTTTTTTTAACTGTAAGACATTTACTTGAAATGACAATGTCAAAAATCACTTGGATCAGTTTTTTGTAGGCAACGATCAAAACTTTTATGAATGTGAAATCACTCTACTATCAGAAACGATGACAACAGGTATTTCACCAAAATGGTCAATATATAATTCAATAAAATATTTATTTATTATTAAAACATTGTGTGTTTTTCCACAGAAAAAAACGAAATTACTTTCCGAACAACCCAATACTACAATTATGCAAATGATGTGCAAGATATTTAGAGTAGAACATTGGAATTCTGTCTGAAAATGAGGAATGCTTTAAAACTGCTTATCAGAGTCTGTGAATTATTACTCCATTACTCTGAGAAATATTACTCCATTAATTAAAGAAGTTTGTTATATACATTTCACTTTTTAATCTGTTATCATAACAGCAAACTTAACAAACTTACATTAAGTAACAAAAGTCAGGAGGTGGAAAACAGGCAGTTTCCAAATGTTCTGCCATGGTCTGTAGGCAGAAGAAATCATCTTTCTCCGTGGACCGAATCCGGAAATCTGGCAGTCGATTAGGTATATCGACAACGTAAGGTCTTCCTGTCAATTTCTGGAAGATTCCAGACAAGTCTTTCCTTTTGGACCACATAATCTCTTCAAATCTAAAAAAAACTATCCAGAGATTAAAAACAAATTATATTATATTCTGCTTTTTTAGTTCGTTGACATTAATGGAAAAAAGCAAATTTTTAATAGTTTTATATGAAAAATTTAATCTTTAATCTTACTTCCTATTTCATTAAGAGAAATCCAATAAATCATTGTCAACTTACCCAATCATACCAGCAATATAGATAACACGGAGATAATTTTAATTTTATTGAGATATGTTGAATTTGTTTACAGTAGTTATATTTTTGGTTTTTTAACATTTATCTATAAAAAATTATGTAAAATATTTTCAAAATTTGCAAGGTGAACTTAAGAGATTATTAAAAAAAAAAAGAACAAAAAGTTTGACTTATGTTCATATTTAATGAAAACTTCAGGAGCTATTAAGTATGTGTACAGTTTAATGGGGAGGGGTTGTGAAAAGTACACACTATATGATGGGAAGAGAAAGAGTTGAGACCTTGTTTACACGGACTTTTTTAGTGGTATTAGTGGCATACACTTGTAAGTCTATTTGCTATTCAGGTGAATAAAATATCAGTTTAAAAAATATTTCAAAAACTACACTATCAGAAGGTCTAAAAACTATCATACACATAATTATAGTAGTAGAAAGTTTGGCAAAAATACATTATTGTACATGACAGAGAGAGAATCAAAACTGGCTAAAAAAAAACTACATGTAATTGGACTGTTTATTTTGAAAGTGGTGTAAGTCCATTTTTTCTTCTTTCGAGATATTTAAACATTTGCATTTTAGTTGATTCAAAAATATAAACAAAGTGTACTAAGTTTGACAATGTTTCTATGACTTTAGAAATATGTAAGTTGATTGCATAAAGACTTCTATGTGAATTTATCCAAACTAATATATTCTTTCTGGGCCATAAATGGACTTACACCACTTTCATAATTACTAAACTGTAAAATTCATTAAATTTCTATTATGTAAAACTCAATGTCACTTGAAACACATTGCGTTTTATTCTGATTTTGTTCATATATAATAACAAGAAATAAAATAGTATTGTTTATTCTGAACATTAAAAATATTTACTTATTGTTAAACTATTTTATGATAAATTTATCATTATTATGAGCTTACCATTAGACACTGCTTTTCATTTAGATTCATTACATGGATTTTTTTCTAGTC
>NW_019384386.1:403318-475549 GCF_000671375.1 Centruroides sculpturatus | reverse complement strand
GCTAGTGATGTGGCGCTACAATATTTGGCTATGTCTTGGCTACTTTAATATTATTTTTACGTGTTTTAGATGGCAACACTGGTTCGACCATGAAAGGGAGCCAGTATTTAAACAAGGCTTAATTTTCTAATTTTTAACGATACAATAGCGACGATTATTATTTTAAAAAATTTTTGTTAGGCTTAACATCGATGAAAATTCAACGCAAAGTAGGTTAATAGCGATATACTAATATACTAATTACATGGGATATAATATACTACACTAATAATAGATTTTTTCATACTTTTCGGTTATCCGACCAACCCCAGTCCCCAATTAGGTCGGATAATCGAGGCTCTACTGTAATTGAATTGTCGTGCTTCCAAGCTGCAGCTTTCTTTGTGTAAAGAAGATTTCGTTCAACAGAAATTTCAAAAAACGGAAAAACATGTAAATTACATTTACATTAAATTTATTTTTTAATAATTGACAAAATAAACACTTTATATTTTATTCAATACAAAATAATGTCTTTTGAAAAGACCAAATTCTAAAAGGGAAAGTAAGTATGTTTTTAAAATATTAGAAATTTACGAAATCAAATTTTAAATTTTGTGAATTGTTGTTCAGACTATTTTACATGTTACGGTCAGCTAGCTGAGTTCAGAATTATTTTCAAAAATCAAATAGCTAATAATAAACAGTCTACAACAGGAAATACTCTATGATAATTTCTATAAAAGTAAATACCACTGAAATACCATGACATTGTAGGTGCAGATGAAAACTGAAAGATAATATACGAAGAATTCAGTCCGCTAATCTAACAATGCTTCAATCAAATTTGTGATCAATTATTAAAATTCGGTTGAATTAATCCACGCAGTCCGACTACAATTCCTTTCTACAACAGAGATTCGTTTTAATTTCTTCAGTCCAGAAAAAATACATTCCAATGTCCTCGCCATCTGTCAAATAAAGGGAGGAGAATATAGTCTGTCTACGGAAAGAATCGACTCGAAAGTAACGTCACGCGTGACGTCGCTTCAGTTAAACCAATCGGCACATTCCGTAATGATGTCGGTACTTTTCGCTTAATATGTCAGGCAATGTGTGAAATTTTTTAGTGTATATTAACTATAAAGAATCATACATTTAACAGCTACTATATCGAACTTCCTCGTATTCCAATACCACAACGTGGAGCTTTTATAACATTGTTTATAATGGCTGTGACCTGTTTAACAAACGAGGAAGAAACCGGAAGTAACTTCCCACAACTAAGCGATCGATGGCCGATGCTCATTGGTTAATGCCCAAGTCGACTCTTTTAATAGACAGACTATAATAAACAATATATTAAATATTATAAACAAAAAGTATTCAAACACATACCTTAATAGGTATCCCTTTATCGATGTAAATAAATTCACCTATTACCAGACACAACGACACTTTTCCGAATCGTTTCATAAAATTTAAAATCTTAAAGGATAAAAATGATTAAATACAAGTCAAATTTAACAAGAACTGTTAGAATTTTTTTTCTGTTTCTTAGTAAATTTAAAAATAAGTAAGATTAGAACATAAAAGACAACTTTTAGTATAGAAAATAAAGTACGTACTCTTAATTTTTCCTCTATTGGTAAACTGCATACAGAAAACTGTCGAATGTCTTGAAAGGCATTTTTCATCTGTAAAATATTAATTTCGTTAATAAAACATTATCATTTAACGTAGTATTCTGATTTATAAATAAAATCACGTAAATTCAGATACATGTCGAGGAATTCTTTACTCAGTGCACGTCTTATCTTAGCAAATCTATTAAAATAATGCGTTATGGGTGGAAAGAAAAGAGTAGGTCGACACGTTACGTCATACTTACCGTGAATGCGAGCGAACACAGCAGACAGGCAAAAATTATACAAATAAAAGAGAAGACGACGACTTGTCCCAAATACAGAAATCGCATAGATTCGTTTACTGCAAGAAATAAAAATGCGTAAAACCAAAAACTAGTATTACAGAGGATACAGAAGTAGATAACAGCCAGTATAAAATTGAATTTGGTGTTAAACTGATTCATGAATTTCCATAATTCTTCGTGACGCTCCATCGAATCCTCCATTTTAGTTATGAGATTTCTATCTCTTCGTTGTAATTTAGCGAAATCGTCAGAAAGCTGTTCGAATTCTTTGTGAGCAACAAACAGTATTAACGTACTCAGCTGGATTCCGTATGCTAATCCACCGATGATCATACTTCGACCTACGCCCATGTGAACGGTACATAGAAGGGCTTCCCCCAAAAATCTTTCGTGTTTTGCCACGGCCGGATAATTGAACCGCAACAGAACGACGTTCATCAAAGCAACGAGAATACAAACAACCGTAGACACGTACAGAGAAATTTTTATCATGGTCTTGTTACCTTCGTTCATCATCTTTCGTCGAAAATATCTATTTTTCAGTCGTGTTATTAAAACGAATTTGTTACTTTTTAAGAAAGTAATAGCCAGTGAGTGAACCACGTGCATGAGAACCAGCCCTATTTTCCTTACGGGATTTTTATCCTTGAATGCATCGTTCCATCCCATGCATAATGCATTGTTAGCCAAACCGGGAATCGACTGCCATACCATAATGATGCTAAGTTCCCAAGAAATGATCTCTATAATTCTGACGTATGTAGATTTGACTCGCTCGGTTTCGAATATACTGTACTTTTTTTCGCAGTTACAAATTGTAACAGGATCCAGACCAAAGAGGAGGGCATTAATCAAGCATGGTCTCAAGAAGCAATTCATGCAAATTCGTGGTGGCATTGTGTTTCTTCTGTCTCGAGCTTGAACTATTCGTGAAGAATAAAGTATTATTATACAAGTCTCGGCGTTTCAAGAAACTTCATGTATATTAAATATCAATTTGTAAATAATATATGTGCGTTAATAAAGTCAGCATTAATTTATTATTATTATCGAAAATTTGTAACAAGAATAAGGTAATCTAGTAAATTATTTCCGAAAAAAGTTATTTTCCAGATATAAACTTATAAATATTTACGAGTTCAATTTATTGAATATTTATATTCTTCATTTTCATAATTTAAACGTTCTGTTTGTCTTTTCATAGTTACAAGTGACAAATAGACCCAGTCTAAATACCAGAGTTGTGGAACAAGAACTAGTCACAGTTCTATGTATTCCTTATAGTAAATTCCAGCTGGTATTTCGGCTTTATTCACGTTTCATAATGAGAAAGCTTTGACCACAAATGCTAGTTATGTAAACTCGCTGTGGCATTCCATAATCTCATTAAAGAAAATACGTCGGATTAAATTTTTAATAAAATTTATTAGTCATTCTTTATTTTCATGAATTAATCGATACGTTAAATGTCGCTTGAAACAATTTTACCATAATCAATAAATGAGTAATTTCCTTGAATAGTTTAAAAGTATTTAGTGATACTTGTACATGAATCGATAGTTGCAAGGCTTTAAATGACAAAAGAAGAATTATGCAAGGTGAGTAAAGTTTGTTACAACTTGAAATATTCATAAAAAAATGGAAAAATTATTGAAATGAAATGCGATTAGACGGAATTACATCACACATTTCTGAATAGAAAATAAATCAGCAACAAGTTGTTCATCTTTTCCTGCAGCATTTAAACTTTTGGTGGCGCTATCTGTTATCATATTTTATTTTAAAAATTTGCTATATTTTTAACTATTATAAAGTGGCAAAAGGCTTAATTTGGAGGGTATAGATGGGTTTTATAAAAAATAATTGTAAATGCTAATAACGAGTAAAATCGTCATTAAGTCCGAATCTACCGGAGATACTCACAAACCCCATTATCTCCCCATCCCTCGACCTTTGACAGCCGGATGATGAGCGGTCAAGGGTCCACCAGAGCGGTGGGCTCGCTCTGGTGGACCCGAGATCGTAATCCAGACAGATCGAAACATCCCGAGGATTTTTTGGGGGGTGATCCGTCCGAATATGACGGGCCCCATACCTCACCTCCCGGACGCACCATTGTGGGTCTGGCCGAACCCATAATGGGCTTACTTGAAAGAGGCCCTCTTAGTGCCCACAGGGAGGAAAGAATTTAAAAAGAAACTCTTAACCTTTAAGTTCCAAAATTTAATAGCATCAATTCCCCTAATACACAAACCTTCCTGCAAAATTTCAGAAATATTTGACAAAAGGTACGAATAAGTTTCGTGCTTCAAAGAGCAAGTAGAAAGCAAGAAAGCTTCAGAGGATGAACAAAATCGTGCAACACACACACTAACATGCATATATACAGAAATTATTCCCGAATTTTTCACATTTCGCGACATTTTAAGGTATCCTAAGTCCAAAACTAAAAATCTTGGTGGGAGATAATTTTTTGAGCGATCGCCATACTTTCCCTCTGTTATATTTAACAGTCAGGAAAGTAAAAGTAAAACATTAAAGACACAGAGGCCAGTGGCGTAGCGTAGTGGGGGCGGCAGTGGGGGGGGGGAATTTCACAATAAATAATAATAATATCTTGTAAAAATTTGAACCATTTTATTTCATATTTTTGTCGCACCTACGATTCGGACCGATTGAAATGAGCACGGAATAGTATTACCACCAGGGCTGTGGAGTCGGAGTCGGAGTCGGAGTCGGAGTCGGAGTCGTGGAGTTTTGATGTTTTAGCCGGAGTCGGAGTCGGAGTCGTCAAAAAATCTGCCGACTCCGACTCCTTTTTACTTACCAACTTGTTATGTATATAAAACGGAAAAGTATTGGAATCGTGTCAAATTTGACCCTCCAAGTTTTTTTTTGCAAATCTACACGTTTGGAGACCTCCCGAACCCCTCAAAAATGTAAATAAAGGGGAAAAATTTGCGCGCGCGTGTGTTGGCGTCTAATTTGTTTAATTTCTTTATTTTCTGTTCTGAGATATTAAACAATATCTCAGAAAGGGTAAAGTTTAAGAAACAAAATGTGGCACTGTAGCTTGCGTATAAAGGGGCATTAATACTATTAAATTTTGGTTCTTAATTAAAGGTCGACAGGGTGAAGACATAAAAGTGGTCATGTGTCATGTCTCTTAATGAATATTTTACTCGTTATTAGCGTTCAAAATTTAATAAAATAAAATAAAACTCGTTTTTACCCTCAAAGTAAGCTTTTTTGCCTCACCTACCGTCCGGGTCAGCGATTTTAAAAAGGTGGCAACATTAGTACGGAATTTTTCATTACTTATTCTGTGACGAAACTGAATTTTAGTCTTTTAAATTGAGATACCTAAATAAGGGGACGGCGAAGTTATATTTTACCCCGGGCGGCTGACACCCACGCAACACCACTAATTCGATTTCTTCTCTAATAAATCGATTGAAAATATCCCAAAAGATATTACACGCATTACTTTTTTTATTACTAGTTTGTTTATTCGTTATAGAACAAATCCTGGATTAGTATGTTTACATTTTTAATCCGGACTCGGCAGCAGATACGCTCTTCGGTATCCGAAAAGATATTTGGTAAATAGCAATAACTGATAGACTTCGGTAATTTTCCGTCTTCGAACGTCTAATTAACGATTAGTACGCGAAAGACTAATCTTATAATCGATTATAAAATTTTAATTAAAAAGTTTTTAAATTTTATTTAAATAAAACTAGTAAATTCCTAGGGGGCGTTCCTAACGGAACGATCGCTCACGTGTTTTCCTACCATCGCACTTTGGGTTTTACTCGGAGTACAGAGACTGTCCGTTTAATTATAGGACGGGTATTATAATGTAGGTAGGGACGAAGTTATACTAAAAGTGCGGCCGGTCGTCTTTATCGGCATGAGTAATTGGTTGGATTCGGCTCTGAATACGTTTCGTCGTTCCAGGAGAAAACCCTTCTTCAGATTCGGATTACCATTTTTTGTAAGTGCCGAATCGGTTTATGGTGTTGACGGAACTCTCGAAAATATAAAATTCCACGTGGTTTTGTTGACTTATTGATAAGCCATGAACGAGCGGTGGTGCTAATTATATACTTGAAAATAATTTCGAATTTATAAAACGAAGATAAATTTAAAAATAAATTTATAATTTCGAAGTAAACGAAAAAGTACTTTTAGCTTTTAAAAAATCGCACCTTTGCAACAAATTACTTTTGTCACGTTCTATGTGCTTTAAAATTTTCACCTAGTCTTTTTGGGTATTTAAGTTAGCAGAGAACAAGTTTTTGTAAGGTGATCTTGGTCCTGAAAGTGAAAGCATTTGGAAAGTTTTAAAATAATAAAATTATTGGGCTGCAATTTGAAAAAATTGTAGACCTATAAATTCCCGCTGTTGTCTGTCCGTCTTTCCTTAATCTTGAGAATGGAGTTAGATGAAAGATGATACTGGATATGGAAACCTTGTGGGGTGGGAGTCCTCAATTAACTATGTCCAAATGTCCGATGCAAGCCGGAAGTTGCATTATTTCCATTCAAAAAATTTCCCCCGAAAGGTGTTAGATGACTGATACAACTCTATTTGTAAAGGAAAAGTATGATGTATGGGGCAAGCCGCTACTAATTTTAGGTGGAGAGCATATATTTTAAATAAAAAATATGATAAAAAATTGCAGCCTGGCATTGTGATGATGTCGCGATAAATAGTTGCTCATTTATGTATTTAAAATGATTTATGTTGCACATTGGAACAGTGCTAAAAGTATTCTAGCAATGGTGATCTAGATGTTAGTTCTGGAAGGTGCTGAGCATGCAAGAAAACTTTTTCTCATGTAGTTTGCTTTGCTTACGTGTTTGTCTTTTTAGTGGATTTTTTAACATATTGATTCGATTGTGTCCTTCCAATGTGCCAAAATGACAGATTCATTACTGCTTTTTTTAAAGTAGTAAAGTCCTTTGAATGCCATTTTGTTTGGTCATACTTTTTCCCAGAAAAGCCTTAATTCTATATTTTGTGCTTATAACTTAAATGGGAATTTGTTGTAATGATGATAACATTCTAAATTTCAAGCTTATTCCACAAAACTTGTAACTTAGTTTTGTCCTTTTAATAATACTTTTTTCAACTGTTATATAACAAGTTTCTCCAATTTGGTTTTGGTTTTAGATGTGAAATATCTTGATGGTAAAAGTCGTCTTGGCCTTATTTAGACCTTACAAATTTCTTAAAAGTGTCTTGTTAACAAGACTGACCACTTCTGCACTGCATTGTTTGGATTGTCGTCATTCTTGAAATGTTGGCTGACCAGAAACTTTTGGCACAAGAAGTGAAAGTTGGAGGCATAGGATGCCGAGTGTCCAAATTCCTGTGCTTTGCATAGCACTAAGCCTTTTACAGCTCTTTTAGAAACCTTGTCTGCTTTGGATAGAAACAAATGGCCCAACCAACTTAATGACGGTTTAAAAGATGTGGTGTGGAAGTGACTTTTGTTGCAGGTGGCCACATTCTATGAAGAAGATACATAAAAACTTACATCTCACTATGGGTGCGTTTACTTTTAGCTCCGCTCTTGCCCCTAGCGCACTCAGCCTGTATACTTTATGTTAGCTACCAATGAGCACGGCGTTTACTTTTTGCACCCGTGACGTCATTGCTAGCGTTCCTATTGTGCTCGGTGTGCTTGGAGAATTTACAATGATCTTGGAGTTTGTTCAAAGATGGCGGCATCCATTACTATGTATATACATTTACGAGCGTGCTAGTATGCCGTCAGGCTGCGCTAGGTGTCAGCTCGGCAAGCTTGGAAGCTAGCAAAAAGTAAATGCACCCCATAAGTACCTTCATAACAGGCAACTATTGGAAAAAGTAGCCATTTTTTATAGCACATTCCACACACAAATACTTGATTTTCTTGCAAAAATTTTTGTTAAACTTAAACAGTTCTACTTTTTGAATAACCTTGTGTTATATCTTTATGTGAAAGATACATGCAGGAAAGGTTGTATATTGGTATATGTTGAGTTGGAGCTTCCAAATATGGAAGTGTCAAATCTCTGAACATGTATTGAATGTTATAAAACAGAGGTACAGTATATACTAATTAGATAATTGCAATGTTTTTAAGTAATATATTACTAAGAATTGTGATAATGTCTTTATATAATAAAATTTAATCTTATACACATCTCACATACCCTACCATCAGCAATTAAATTTAATCAAAACAAATGTTTTCAGCCTGATTGATACGTTGTAATACTGACCTCTATTTAAAAGTCTTTGTCAAGTTTTTAAATAAAGATTCTATTTTTCCTTTAAACACATGATGAAGGCTTAGTAATCAGGCCAAAAACATTTGTTTTGATTAAATTTACTTGCTGGAAAAGGATGTGTAGTGTCTTTGTATACTGGTAAAGTTACAGCTTCAACTATTATTGATAAAAATTTTATCTAAAGAAGCCCTCATATGTATCTTTGTAATTAAAAGTACAATTATTATTATTTATCTATTTTTTTTTTTTACTTTAAAAAATTGACAGCTTACCCTTTTTTCTCATTGAAAGTGCTTCAATGATCTTTCAATTAACCAAACCTGAATAGCTTATTGTGTTAAATCTGTTGACCAAGAAGCAAACTTAGAAAAACTTAAGTTTGCCATTCATTCATTCAGTGAATTATTGAATGAAGACTTAAATAAATGTTGCATTGGTTTGACAAAACACAAGAAATTAGATTGTAACGTTTCCTAAGAAAATTTATTATAAGATGAAAATGTTTAAACAAAAGTTTCTTTTTTAGGCTTAACTCATCAAAATAAGTAAGTTATTTGATTTGTAATTGCAACAAATTCTGCCTGTTATGTATAACATTGTTAATTGTATGCATATTTTGTATTAATTTATTAGGGTTTTAAATGTTGTTATATTGAATTTCAGATACTGGTAATAGGAGGATCGTTTGGTTTAAAACAGTTCACGTCTTTGAGATACGAATTCCAGAGGAGTGGCTTCGTAAGTATAGTAAATTGATTGATGATGACAGGAATTTTTATTCTTGTCATGTATTAAAGAATATACTGATTCTTGAACAATTTCTTTAAAATATTACAAAATTTTACAGGAAATGTTTTATTTCACCATAATGTTAGTTAGTTATAGAACATAATGAGAATTTTATAACATTTACAGAAAACAAGATAGTTTATCTGAATTAGCATATTCTAAATATTTGAATAACAATCATGCATACATGTAATTGGAGTAACAATTAAACCATCATTACTTAAATAAATTAATACAATCTGTATATATATTAAAAGCAAAATGTTATGTCACCTCTACATACAAAATGTAAATTTCAAAATTAGNTGTTCTCAAGGTCATCCAGCTGTGTAAACAATGACTCATTGGTGTCAAATTTCGCAGAAAGGCAAGACAATGAAAAATAAAGTTTGAAGCTTTTCCTTCAAAATTAACATATTTCTTTCGTTTTTTTCAGTTTTAAGTATTTTTTATGCTTAATTACATTAAATTAATTAATCGGTGAGCGGCAAGTGGTTAAAGTAAGTATGGTTCATTTTCTCTCTAAATGAACTAAGAATTGAGTCAAAAGGATAGCAAATCAAATAATATTGTTTCATGGGGCCTTCTACAATGATCACTTGCCACTGCCAAGGAGTGACATCACTGCTGGCATAAAAGGGGTAAAAAAAATTGTGCACACTTGTGCTAGTAAACATGTATCTCAAAATTATAAAATTTATAGAAAAATTACTATGTCATTTTCCACTCACATTTCTTAGTAAACTAAGCAATATTTTCTCTTCCCGATTCCATTGTATTGAATAATTCCAACAATTCAGATAGTGAGTATGAGCAATAATTAGATTCCATGTTTGTCTTTATGCTAGAAAATTTTGGGCTAAATCTTGTGATACTTATAAAAGTCAAGTGAAAAAAGTTTTCTAGATCTGTCAACAGATGTCTTTATCTTCCAGTAAAGTTTCACATTTGTTCATATATACATATATAAGTGCTTACTCTGTAGAGTCCACATGCCACATATATCACTTTTATATGAGTGTACTCATCAAAAAGTTAAATAAACTTCAAGATATCTACAGACATGTGGTGTGGCACTGTGTAAAAGTTTAAATGCTCGTACTTCTCATAAGGCCAAAATCTGTATGATAAAATTTTAACAATAAAGCCTAGAACAACAATTTATGCAGTTTCAAGTGCATAAAGGGAGAAAATGTAACAAACTGTGTATCACATCAGAAGGAATAGAACAACCCTCTACGCGTAGGTTTTGTGGATAAAACATTCCATTGTTCACTAGCAATGATTCTTGTTTTGGACTTGGTTTCAATTGTAAGATACAATCAATTCTAAGCTGTAATTCTACTTTGAACAAGTAAAAATGAGTTTTAAAAATTTGTTTTCAAACTGAGGAAATACAGTATTTATATTTCTGCTCTAATTTGGAAGTTGAAAATATTAAAAGAATGGACAATACAAGACTATCAAAACTCAATTATTAATCAATAAAAATTAAGCTTCAAATTTGTTGGAAAACATCTATACAGTTGGTATCCAAAATCACAAAAGAAACAATCTTCTATGTTATTCAACGAAATGAAGCAGGAAACTATCCAATCCATAACTAAATCAATGATGATAATGATTATAGCTAAACCTAGCATAAACCAATATAAATAAATAACATAAATTTATTTATATCCATTTGATTAAAAACATTCATTTAAAAAATATATTTTAAAAATATCTATCTAATCTGTATTTCAAAATATTGAAAAAGTGTAAAGTTTAAAAATACTACCAATATAAATAAATTTGCATTAGTTCCTACATTTATCTTTATTTTCATTTTAAGTCAAAAGTATAAAAAAGTATTGCAAATTTTAACTTTAAAATTAAATTACCAGTTCCATCTAGAAAAACATCTTCTGTATCATCCATTACATGACGCACAATGTGATCAGCAAAACGCAAATCTTCAGTTGTAAGATGGAGCTGATTTCTTAGCTCCAAATCAATTATTTCCATTTTTACTTCATCAATCTATTAGAATATATATTATTTGTTTGAAACTTTATAGGCAACTTAAAAAATTATTTATTTAATACTGATATTTTAAGCAGAATTAAATAATCCACCAGTGGCCAAACCACAAACCCCACAATTCATGTGACTTGCTCGTCCACTGTCAGTGTACCAGAAATGTGCACCAGGACTGTCCACTGATTGAACATGATGCCTCCCTAAACCATGATTCTCTGTATAGAGCTGGTGTGATACATAGCAAAAAAAGCTGGCACATAGTGTTCCCCAGNTTTAATATTTATACTTCTCATTTTACCAAATGCCTAACTACCCAAGGTTCAAATTCCCAACTTCTTTTCTTATATGAATCAGGTCATGTGCACTAGGATATGGTTGTGGATACTGCAATAGTTTTAATTTATTTCATTTTTTACACAGATGGCAATTTGTAAAAATATTAATGCTTCTGTTTTAATTTATTAGTAAATTAATTTATTACATATATATTATTTTATTGTTATGCTGGAATATAAATATGACTGGAAGTCAAAAACATGCTCCTAAAATAATTGCATGTTGGATTGCACAACCATTGCTTCATTATTTGCTGCCATAAATTATAATTTGGTGCACAAATCTGCTAAAAATGCATTCAATCTCTCACATAATAGCTACTCCTATCAAGATGGTGCTCAACAAAACAAAATCAACTGTATGTGATTTATATGATCTGTATATGACTGTATATGATTCATCAATGGTGAATTATATACAGAGACATCACTGTCTATCACAGTGATGGACATATAATACTGTACAGTCAACCCTCCTATAACACAGTAGATACGTTCCAGTTTTTATGAATCCATTTTCTACGAGTCCAGCCAATCACATCCCAGCACGTATGCAGTTTATGGACTATGGCTGTTTGAAAGGTTTCTTCCATAAAATTAATCAATTCTAGACTAATTCGACTCAACATTTCTAAAATATGTATCATTTTTTGGGAATAATCCATATAAACTATGCTATAAACAAAAAATTGTAGGATTACTTCTTACCGAGTGTGCACCGTTCGACCACACCATTGCTTAAGCTTGTTTTTGTCATGGAGCTTGTCATCGAATGGCGCTCATGTGCTTCCTGATAAATTGTTTTTTTTGCAAAAAATTCGCTGAACTTTGGAGACATCATTAATATAAATATAATTTTTATGGCCGTTAAACAATAAATGGTTTTTAGTAGGTCCGCTGCTCATTTAAACTCAACAGTTTGTGCAATATCCACTATTGGTCTAGATTCGACCAATCCTGTAGCGACACGAGTTGGTGATGACGTTTTACTGAATTATAGGAGTTTTTTTAGCATGTTTGTATGAATACTGTCGCAATTTTTTCGCCGTGATATAGGAATCCGAACTATACGAACCCGTGTTATAGAGGGGTTGACTGTATACTGAAAACTACCAGATAATACAAATAAAAGTGCAGAACATCTACACGGTAAACTAAATATTAACTATAAGTTAACTCAAAGTTAACAATATCAACTTATATTTATATATTTAATTGGTCAAGTTATGACATACTGAATCTGACATCACTTGATTAGTACAGATCTATCTTTTTGTGTCAATTTTCAAACTAACTAAAAACACAAAACTATAAAATTTAAATTTGCCAGTATGTTTAATGAAATTACAACTTTGTCTTCTTCAGGAAGTTGAAGTTATAATTTCATTATACTTTAAATTTTATACTAGGATGGTCAAATATTGTAACAATTGAAGCCAATATATAGCCTATCAGAAAGACATAAGAGCTGCATCCTCTATTGGATTGTTATTTTATATTATACAGAGTAAGTGGAAAGTAACCAGATATTGAGAAATTGCTATAATTTTTATAATAATAATAATGCAATAATAATAAAATTGGTTTGTACAGTACATGTACATCAATCAATGGAATTTTATAATTTCTGCATTGTTGGTGTGAGCAGTGACCAAGAGAAGCTGCATATGCAGTGGCAAAAAGGATGGCTGAATGCTATGCTGTTCAGGAGTAANGATTGGAAACTGAGGGGTTAAGAACAAGTAAATGTTTGTCATTAAGGTGTAATTGTTCAAGTTATATGAAATACTGGGGGAAAAAAGTCATTATTATATTTACAGATTACCTAGATGTGTTAATAGGTATAATTGAGTGAAGTTCTTTATTATCTGCAGGTTAAACAAATTTCAGAAACATTCATGAAATTTGTTTCATGTAACTGCTGCAAGATATCAAAATATCTGTTTCACATAAATGCTGTATATCAAAATTTTTTTAGAATTTTTGGTGTCTGGAGCATTGATGGGTAAGATTCAAGCTCTGAATGAGGGGTTTCGCACTCCCTATACGAGCAAACAATGCACAACCTGATTTTGGAGGAGGTATTTGCAAAGTCTCTTGTAGACACATGGTTCTTTACTCTTTTGCTCCTGTGGGTATGATCTACAGCTCTGACACAGATAGGATCTTATCATTCAGAGCTTGAATTGTACTCATTGACATTATCCCAATAAAAATGTTTCAAATCATCTGCTAAATTCTTTTAAATGATTCAAGTCAATGTCAATTATTGTGAAATATTTATTAAATGAGAACAGGCAAGACATCTGCCATCATTTACTTTTTTCTAGAAAACCGTTTGTGGTAATGATTCGAACGCAATCAAATGGTTTTAATATATTTTTTAAAGTTTTAGTCTTCGCAACATCGTACAGTAACTGGTATCAAATTACAATACGTGTTTGTTTATTTAAGTAAGATTTATCAAAATTGTTTCAAAACAAACAATTAAAGTCATGGCAATGCAACACTTTGGTGATCTGCATAGGGGGATGCCTTCTGGGATTTTTTTTTAAAGGTAACTGAGTTACAGACATGGAGTAAACTCTGGTCGCCAGGATTGGCTGGCCACATGAACTCCCAGTGTTCAGGGAACAGAACCACTTGGTCACTGGTGGCTCAAATTTTATTTCATCCACTGAAATTGTTTCATCATTTAAATCTAATGAGAAAACTTCAAAAATGATATAAATTGATATATGTGATGCCAACGAAATGATATATAGTATTTACTTTTCTGGCTGTTATATATGAGAGAAAGTATGGCAATCAGCCAAAAAATAATCCTAAATTTTTAAACATCGCTAAACCCGATGTAATATAGCTAATCACCAAACATATGCCGTAAATCCATCGGGCTAGTTTTAAGGCTAATTACTAAATAAATTACGGCATATGTTTGGTGATTAGCTAAATTTTTAATTTTTGTACTCTGGGATCTTGAAATGTCGAGAAATGAAAATGGAAAAAAATTTTTTTTTGGATATTTGTGTGGGGACCACAATTTTGTTCACCCACTTTAAAGCTTACCTCCCGTGATTTTTGTCGAAAATGTCCGAAATTTTGCAGGGAGGGTTGCGTATTAGATCGATACTATTAAATGTTGGGGGTAGGAGATAGAGGTGGATCTCAAAGAATCGGACTTAAATGACGATTTTACTAGTTATTGGCATTTACAATTTTTGTTTTTATAAAACTCGTCCCACCCTCATAATTAAACTTTTGCTATTTTGTAACAGTTAAAAATATTAAAAATTTTTTAATAAAATATCATAATAGGTGATGCCACACACAGTTTTAAATGTTTCCAAAAAGGCTTAGCAATCATTGTTGGATTTTTACTAGGGTAAAGCTGATATTTTATTCCCACTAAAGATCTATAAAAACGTGCTTTGTTTTCCTCAAAATAGTGAAATCACTTAAAATATTTACCAGTGAAACATGTAGCTGCGCCTTTAATTACAGTAATTTATTATCGCAAACGAAAGCCACACAACTTGATATTTCAGGTGAATATGACCAGAAACCTCCCATAACATGACGGACAAATTGCATTAGAGAAAACAGGCACTTTGACATGAAACCGCTATTTTAATACTTGTTTACTTTGAAGTTAACTATTGATTCCATGTTGAGTACAGAACGGCTATTTTAGAAAAGTTTGTTTGGATGAAAAAACAGAAACAGAGACTATTTTACAAAGTATTTAATTTTTATTTTAGGTAAACATGACTTTTACCGCCAAAATTGAATTTATGTAGAAAGGCGTCCACGGTTGGAAAATGCAAATTACTGGCAGTTTTTATAAATATATCCCACTTAATGGGCTCTGCACATCTGTTGTTCAAAAAAAGATATTTTTCCCTTTTGACAAATGGGAAAACACAATATCCTGAAGACCGTCATTTAATCGATTCCCTACAATGGAGGCTGGAAATGCTCCAGTAAAGAAGAGTCGCCAGCTATGAAACTTAAATACCGTTTCTTTGTCTTGTCTGGGATGACCCATTTGCTTCCTTGCGGACCTGATTGCCCTGTTTCCACCTCTGCAGAAATTATTTTGCTTCAGACGCATCCATACTCATACCAGACGGAGTCCTCTTTCTTCCCTTCCGGTGCCGGAGGAGTAGGCTCGCGTGGACTCCCATCCACCTCTGAGGTGTCAGATTCCACGACTGTCGAGTTCCGCGGCATCCCAACTGTGACCTCAGCCGGGCGCTTGCTCAGGGTCGTGGTCAAGTTGACTGTGGTGTGGTTCTCCAGAGTCGTCGTTCGACTCGGCGCCATCAGAAGCCCCTCTTCCGGACCCGGCCCAGGAGGCGAGGGACCAGAGTCCCGCACTGGAATGTAGTCTTCTGTGTCTTCCGTTCCCGGGCGGCTGCCTGTCTTTCTCCGGGACGACCTGCCGCCCCCGCTCCCCTCTGAGTCTTCCTCCTGCCGCTTGGTTGCCTTCTTGTTCTGTTTCCTCTTGGCAGAGTCAGTGCGGCGATGGCAGCGTTCCCGCACTGCCCTTTCCAACTGTTCTTTCTGTTGCCATAACTCGCGCAACCTTTCCTTCAATAGCACGTCTTCTCTTGACGGCCGGCCCTGCTGCTTCAGCACTTGTGACAGCAGCTCATGGTATTGCACCAGCAGCAGTGATAGTTGGGCCACTGCAGCCTTCTGTTCTTCCTCCAGGGCATTGTTTCTTTCAGTGAGGGCCTCGCAGCGACCGGCCAGCCGGGTCGTCTCCAGCCCCTGGGTGGTCAGCTGTCCCCTCAGTTCCTCACACTCACTGTTCAGACGTTCATTCTCAGCCCGCAGGGTTTCCAACCCTCTCTGCATCATTCCCTGTTCCTCCAGGAGTCGCTCATAGCGGTCCTGTGTTGCCTTGGCCCGTTCCTTGACACTCAGGTGGTCTGTTTTCAGGGTCTTGTAGGTTAACTTAAATGAGGCAAAACTGGAAAGTAGAGAATCAAAGTCGGACGACAGCTGTTGGTGTAATGACTGCAGGGTCTTTTGGTCTTTTATCAGGGACTCATTGGCCTCCTGTGTCTCGCGCTGCTTCTGTTTCAGCCGCCCACACTCGGCCTCCAGAGATGCAGTTTCTGCCTGTAGACGAGAATTCTGGGTGGAGACGGTGTCGTGACGTGACTCCAGCAGTGACATTTCCACCTCCAGTTTGGCCAGTGAAGCTTGCAGTTCAGCATTGTGCTCAACTGCTGCCTTCAAGCTCTCTTCCAGATTGTCCGTCTGCATATTCTTCTTGTCATTCTGCTCAATCAGTGTGACGTTCTCTTCCAACAGTTTTCTATTCTCTTCCTCCAGCTCCGTCATCCTCTGGTCCAGTTCAGAAATGAGTGATTTGAGACGCAGAATGTGTCCAGTAGCATCATTGCCATCGTCATCATCTGGCAGCTCAATCTCTCGTCTGGGGACTGCCCGACATTCGGAAGACTGCATCCTCTCCTCCTTTTTGGAAGTGGGAGCAGGCAGACTTTTCTCCATCTTCAGAGCCGCATTGATCTTCTGAAGATCGCCAGCCAACTGCTGACACTTGAGCTTCTCATTAACCAGCTCTTCCTGCAGTGATGACAATGTTTTCTTCTCTACTGATGTTTGCTGCAGCAGCTCCTTGTTCTCTCTTTCTAATTCTTGCAACTGGGCTGTCAGCCGTGTGCAGTTTTCACTTTCTTTCTGCAGTTGTTGGTTTTTCTGTTCTATTAGTGACAACTTAGACAGATACTCATCAATGGTGCATTCCTTGGCCTCCATCAACTGTTTCAGCTTGGCATTTTCCTTCTCCAGAGATCTCTTCTCCTGTTCCAGAGCCTGCTTGGTGGAGTTCAATCCCATTGCCTCTCTCTCCAATTCATGCAGTTTTGGTATAGACAGCTTCAAAGTGTCTAAAGTCTTATTTAGTTTTCTGTTTTCATTCTCAAGTCCCTGTAGCTCTTCCTGTATTTCTTCTAGTTTTATCTGGTTGGTTTCCACAACCCTCTGCAGCTTTTGATTTTCTGTAGTCAAAGCATTAACTGTCCTTTCCATCTGTTCACAATGTGCCTGATCCACTTTCATGTTCTGCCTCATCTCCTCTACTAACTTTTCTAGTTCACGCTTGTGTGTTTCCAGATCAACCACACATGGCTTCTGCTCATCCTCTGCAGATTCCCTGTTGCAATTTTCAACCAGCATCCTCAACCGACGATTCTCCAGTTCCAGCTGGAGGGCCCTAGTCTGTGCATCTGTGTTTATTTGCTCTAACAGGCTATCATCCCTAGAGGGTACATCTTCATTTCTGGCTCGAAATAGCTCTGCCTGCATCTTGGCTAACTCTTCAGCTGCAGTCTTCCTGTCCACCTGAAGTCTGGCATTTTCCTCCAAGAGTTCCTGGATCTTCTTCTGATCCAACTCTCTTTGTGAAACCATGTCCTTCAGTCGACTGCTAACCTTTCTCATCTCAGCCTCCAGTTCAGCCATCTGCTCAGTCTTCTTTCCATTTCCTTCCAGTTGCTCTTCCAACATCAATTTTGTCTCCACCAAGATTCTATTATCCTCACGCAGCTCTTCCACTCTGGACTTGTAAAAGTCCAATTCATTCAGTTTCTCCCGATACTTGTGGATCTCACTTTCCAGGCGATCCATCTTTCGAACTCTCTCGGTCAGAATGTCTATTTCATCTCGGTAGGCAACAGCAGTCCGTGCCTCCTGTATCAGTTCCAGATTTTCCTGACGTAGGCGGTTGACTGCATCCCTGGATTCTTCCAGTTCTTCCTTGGCTTCAGTCAGGGACTCATTCTTCTCCTCCAGCTCCTGTTGCATCTTTCTCAGCTTGGACTTTACATCAGCCAGCTCCACCATCAGATGGGGCTTCTCAGGACCTGGTGCACCCTTCCCAGTCTCTCCTTCCTGGTCCACAGTCAGATTGACTATCCTCTCAGCCAACTCATCCCTCTCTTTAGTCAGACTGCGCAGGTGCCGGACACATAGGGAGTACATGTGGTCATGTTCTTCAGTAGGAAGCATCTGCAGGTCACTCCACTCAGCACTCCAGACAGCCTCTGGATTATCAGCTATCCTCTGGATGCATTCCATGATGGTATGCTGTGAAGTGACATCAAGAGTTTTGATGCGCTCAATGAAAAACTGCTTGCGTTCACACTGCACAGCTGAGCTGAGAACAAGCAGGAGGAGTGTCTGCATCTCAACCACACTGGCCTCATCAGGACCTCGGGCTAACAACAAGATGTCTGGCACGCCAGTGACCAGCAGCTGGCCCAACACATCCTCATAGAAGGCCTTGATGTTGTGCAGAAGAAGGTCCAGGTTGCGCAGCCGGGAACATCCATCTTCACCAGCGGGAGCCACACCCCTGAAAGGAGGATGGGGATCAATCTGCAGCCAGACATTGTATAGGAGAATGCCATCTCGCAGCTGATCATAGGAAAGGGGTTTGGAGTCTTCGTCCTCAAAAGTCTTGATCCATGTCACCAGCGGGCTGCGCATGAATTGGTCAAGCACGGGGCTGGCCATCCTGTTGCTGGACACGGCATCCGCACCTGTGAAAAAAAACAAACACACTACAAAACAGAGTTGAGGAAAGTTAATTCTGTAATTGCATCCACAGCATAGTCTAATTGGCAACTCCTACATTTTGATATTGGTTATTAACAAAAACACTTTTAAAACACAAAAACACAATTAAAATAATTCCATGAATTTTTAAATTTTATCAAATGAAAACAAACCCCATGATATTATATTCTGTGCCATCAGAGCTTTTGTTTCTCTAACAATTTGCTTTACTATGGTTGCTATTTGAAACTATGTTTTAATTGTTATTTGCTTTTTGAAAAACTATGAACCATCTTGACCAATGTAAAAGGATTGAATAAAGAAAAATAAAAACACCTGGCTGTTTAGCAAACACTTCAACATCTTTCAAAAGGAAGGAAGAAAATAGCCTTGATTTATTTAAATCAGTGTTTCTCAACGGGGGCGATATCGCCCCCATGCGGGCGTTTTTCCCATGTTGAGAGGGCGATTAGTAACAATTTATATTTTGGGAGGCGAAAAACAATTTTCTGNCATGCATTCCTTTGTGGTGTTTCAATTTCCCTTTTGAGGAGAGTAAGTATACAGGAGTCAGTATAAATCTAGAAAAACCACGCTTTGGTCACCATGGCTTTCAGTGACCAAGAGAAGCTGCATATGCAGTGGCAAAAAGGATGGCTGAATGCTATGCTGTTCAGGAGTAACTATAGATTGCTGCATGCTATGTGGTATGAAAATCAGTGGTTATTGTGTAAAGATGATGGTATATAGTGAAGAGGCATCATGCCACAATCTTTCTGGAAACAACCAAAAATTGTCATTTGAAACTAAAATAACCACAGATTCAGTTATAGGTGAACAGAGAAATGGCTGTCCATCCACATCACAATCTGATGAAAATATGTCATTAGTGAATGATGTAGTGTCTAGTGTCTACATTGCATTTTAAGTATGCAATGTAGACACTAGACACATCATTCATAGACACTAAGTATGAATCTGCATTTCCATTTAATAAGGTACATGTCAAATAATTTTAATTATCTTTGCTTTATAGATATAAAAATTATAGCAATTTCTCAATGTCTAGTTACTTTCCATCCATGCTGTATATAGTTAAAACACTTTAGCTATTACAGTACTTTTCTATAGTAGATATCACTGTTATATTAAGTTAAAAATTGAATGTTTGAGTATGTAAGAAAGGATATCTAAAATAATTTTTGTAAAAATAAGCTTATTATAAATGAATTATTTTTCTTTTTATCAAAATACATAACATTTCTAACAATAATTAATAACATTAATTACACTAACTAACTAATAACATTTCTCTTTCATTACTTAATGCCAAATGATACCATAATGCATCAGACCATTTTTTGACTACATTGTTAGTTAAATTTTAAGTAATTTGTTATTAGAGTTAGATCTTAAGTGCCATCTCTTATTNCATTAACATTTGTTATATAAATTTGCCTGCTTTTTAAAATTTTTTTTAATTTTAATTTTATGCGTGTTAACATGAATTGAACTGTCAGACTACCTAGTATATATAAAAATAAAACAAAGTAAAAACAAAGATAGTACACAAGTGCAAATGTCCAAACCGTAGGCTACCAGATATAGAGAGGCAGGAAACAGATGGAAATTTTGCCAGAAATTCTGGTTTGCTTTAATTTATTGAAATGCTGCTAGGTTTGCTTTTAAACAATTTTCTCTGTAAAAGTAGATTAGTGGGAACAGTTTTAGAAATTTCTTTTTGCTACTTTTATTAATATTAACAGAAATGATGTATTGCAATGTGCTGCCTTTTAGTAAATCTAGTCAGATAAAACGTAATAATATATCATTTGGTCACTTTCCTATAAATAACGAACTTAAAAGGAAATGGATTGTAGCAATTCCTCGACAAGGCAGGATCTCTTTGGACTCCAAATTGTAGATCTGTAATTTTTCAGCAAACATTTTAAAGAGAAAGGCTACTGTATTAGCACAGCAAAAAGAAAAATTCTTTTGCCAAATATAATTTCCTTGGTTTCTGAAGCATTTTCTAAACATAAACAAATACTTCAGAAGAGTAGGCAATCACCTAAAAGATGATACACTGGAGAAAATTTACAAGTTTAATCACAACCTCTGGTAGAAATAGTTGAAAATAATACAAAATATCATAAGCATAGCATACAATATTTCTTTCACACACACACAGCATTTTCTATAAACAGATAAACAGTACCAAAGGCTTTCAAATTGAATGTAAGGAGTAAGGTTAGAAGAAATGTAAAGTAGAAAGGTCTTATAATATATTTTAAACATGTATTAATTAAGAATTTGAAAGGAAAATTCTTAAAATTTCAGAAAGAAAACAGTATTACAGTACTTTTATAATAGACTTCACACTGAAGCTAAGTGTGGTGATTTAAAAGCAAATCTTTTAATTGAACAAATTGAAGCATTAAGCACGAAATCAAACATCCAGTAGATATCAATTGAAGCGTTTGGGAAATGATAACATAGATACAATGAGTCTTCGGTCAAAATTAGTGTCTTATTAACATCAAGATCATTGACATATAGGTTATTAAACATTTTGCAACTTCTCCATCAAAAATCTCTGAAAACTTGTGTTGTATATTTCAAGGATGAGACAAGCATTACTTTGTTAATAAAAACTAGATTAATAACAGAAGAAAAAACATTGACTTGTGTGTGATAATGAAAAAATTGGATTCCTTTTTGTTGATAAAATGTGAATGAAACCAAAACTTAAAAAAATATGATAGAATTTTAGACATGCTGCTTGATATGAGTGATGTTCATGAAGATGCATCTGGCATTAATGATAAATTAGCTAACAAACTACTTTGTATTTTATTTAAAGAATTATTAACGTTTTACAAAATACCAGTTTTATTTTATTTTACTTCTAGTCTTACTGGAGAACTGACAAGACAATATAGATGAATTTACTGGTTAAAGCTATATTCGTTTGTGAATGGTTCTCTCTTTAATCCGACAAATTCTTTCGGTAGACTATCTTACAAACAATATAGATGCTGGGAATGAGTTGAGGAAAAGGTTTTAAAGTTGTTCATTTTTTAACAAACAACAATGAAGTAAATCTAACATTGTTTTAAACTTTATCCAGGGAAAGCATTAAACACAAAATCCAGCATCCAGTAGATATCAATAGGGCACTATTTTTAAGTTACAATCCACATCATATTAAATATATAAGATCACAGCACTCTGAAAAGAACTTCAATGTTGATAGTAGTGTCATAACTGCCAATCATGTAAAACTTTGTATAATTTACAAAAACAAACACATGTATAGTAAAATCAATTAGAAGATTAACTCGAAAGATTGTTTATCCAAAAAATTTAGAAAAAATGAATATTGGAAGAGCAAAGGTGATATTTTCTCCAAAATCAATTGCATGTTAAAAAGTATGGAAGTCATATGTTAAGGATAAAAATAGTTTACATGAAACTATCAACTTTTTGGAGAAATTTAGAAAATGGTTTGATATTCATGATGTCTGCTGTACAATATATAGAATTCACTCTAGAAATGAAGGGATTACAATTTTTAAAGTATTATAAAAATAAATCCATTGTGTTCTGGAAAATTGTAGTTTTTCAGATGAAAGCAAAGTTAGCCTCTGTGATAGTGATGGTGAAAAGTTGTGTAGATACAATAGAAAATTTTGAAATCACATCAAAAAACAGTTAGAAAAAGTTCCAAGAATGGGGAAAAAAATAGTATCAAGTATGCCTTGTTGCCTACAAACTATTATAGATACATCAATAGTAAATACTTTATTTACATAAACACTGTAATCACATTTTTTCCAACACTCCTTTTACTGAAATATTATTTATATACTATTAATTAATATACTATTATTGCAAAGAAACTGCTTAATAAATTAATTCTGTGGTAATGTTATAGTTTTCAAGATTCTCACTCTATATGAACACTTTTGCAACATACTATATGCCAAATTAATTAAAGTATTATTTTTTAATATAGGACACTAATAATTTATGCCATTCCGCATTTTGTATAAAAGTTATGTTAGATTTTTCTCTTGTTTAATACATTTATAAATATAATTACCAATAATTGTATAATTTATCCTTCCAATTAAATTTTGGATTATAAATAAATAAATCTTTTGGTAGAAGTTACTTTTTGGGACATTTGTTTGTGTGGATATATCAAAATATCTAAAAGTAATTTCCATTAATGTTTCCTCAATCGCATGGATTTGTGAAATCATAGAATTTGTCCATATTTTTTACAGAAAATGAAATTTTCTGTAAAATTTTATTTTCTTCACCTTGTTTACAATAAAAATAATCTACCACCAAAAAGTATTTTGTATAAGGTTTTTTTATATTGTATTTACGTTCCTTCGCCCACTGTTTCAGAGACCTGGTAGAACAGCAACGTGTTTTCCTATGGACAAAAATGATAAATGCCTGGAGCTTCCATCAGTAAAGGACCACAAATCAATCTTTTATAAATTCATCGTTGTAGTAGTAATGTGGAAATTTAAATTTGGCACCATATCTGGGGATTCTAGATTGCCAGTGTGGAGCAGGCGCAGAATGTACTGGCGAAGCACAGAACTTGAAGTATCACTAAAAGAGTATGACATCGATGTTACTGTTTTAAAGGAAGAATTAACACAATATATACAATTTGTAATAAAAAAAAAAGAAGAACTTATTGATGTACTGTACATACAAAGCAATTTGAGGACTAGTTTCTACTTTTCCTAATGTGGACATAATTTTTAAAATATTTTTGTCAATTCCTGTTTCCAACATATTGGCAGAGCCATCGTTCGATGTTCTTAAAAGAATTAAAAACTTATAGAAATTTAATTGAACAAGAAAAATTATGTAATTTGGCAATATTACCCACCGAGAATGACCTTTCAAACGGCTGGTTACAATGAACTGATTGACAATTTTCAGCACAAAAAGTGAAGATATAATCAACTTTTATTACAAAAGTTGCTTCTAAGCCCTTAATTAATATAATTATACCATCAACAACAGTGAGGCAGATAATAGTGAGGTCTTATCAGACCAATGATGGGCACAAACGCTCAGGGATCAAACTGAAAACATTTAATAAACACAAAAATGATTACATAAGTATGGAAACAAAAAACCCAAAATGCATTTTGGACTATTTTCCTATAGAAAATAGTCCCTCATCAGTTGGTATTAACTAAAAGTAATTAACTAAAATTATACAAGGCATTTTTAGTTTTTTGTTTCCATACTTATGTAATCGTTTTTGTGTTTACTAAATGTTTTCACTTTGATTCCTGAGTGTTTGTGCCCATCATTGGTCTGATAAGCCTTCACTATTATCTGCCTCACAGTTGTTGATAATTTAATTAATATAATCAACTTTGTTTATTCATCCCTGTAATTACAATTTTTTTGTTTATAAATTTAAAAAAATAATTCTTAAGTTTTTTCTTTGCTATATTAAATGACTAAGTATATATTTAATTCTTGTTTAATTAATCCAGTTTATTTTGTGCAACAAAGGTACCATACATATTAATTAAATTGTGTTGTTTAAGAATTTTTCATATGGATTACATTTAATTGTTCATAAAAGTGATTTATCTTTTTTTTTTTTTTTAATGAAATTTTATATAAAACAATTCCTTACTTTTTAGCCTGGGCAGTGTCGAATCCAAGAGGATACTCGGGGATTTTCCCCAAGAAAAATGTCTTGAGTCAATATTGTACATAGCGCCCCTAATTCAGATTTGCCAGGCTTTCACGCATCATTGGTAGAAGCTATGAAAACTAGGTCTCTCGTAATCCTATCATCTCATAGAAGTATTGTGTATATCCCAAGGACTCTAGGTGTCTGTGGGTCCTTACCATTTCTAAGTATTGTGTACATGGTTGGGTTTTGTTTTGCTTACAAACATAGGGAAAACCCACCTTACGATGTTTAAATAATGCATTTATTATTTTAGGGATTTGTCCATAGCAAAGGCCATAGATTAGAAAATATGGTACTTTCATAGCAGCAAAGATAAGCACAAGTGGACATTTTCTTTCTAATAAACTTTCGTCTGAATTTTTCTTTAAAATTCCCAGTCTGCGCCCCTGGCATCTTTCAGATCCTTTGGCAAGGATGTTGAAAGGAAATTTCGAATTTGGTGGGCCGAGTAATTAAATTACTTGCAAGTTTTTAATGATAGTATTACATAATGTTAAAATACCAGGATTGTCTACATTATTTTTGTTTTGCTGTTTCAGATATCGAACAGAGAGATCGGGGAGAGCGAGCTGAAAAAGAAGAAGAAAGTGACTTTGGAATCCGAATATGAGGTCAGTAGGTTTTGTCCCGAATCCTGTACGTGGGAAAACTAAAAGTTTTCGTTTATTTCCACCTTTAGAAAGTGAAGGAGATGGACATTGAATCGTGGGAAAATGTGCGAGGTCCCCGGCCCTGGGAAGACTCTTCAGCCCTTCAACGCATGAAGGAAAAGCGAGAACGGCAAAAGGCCGCCGCTTGACCGGAAGTGGACCAAGATATTTCGGAAGACTTTGTTAGGAAATAAAATTATTGATTTTAGAAAGAATTTTCTGGTAGTTTTTATGGGGCGAAAGAGCGCCTCCTTCATTCGGGAAACCTGTAAACCAGAATCTTAATTAAATCAGGCTAACGCGGAGTGATTTTTCCTTTCTACTGTTCGATATTATTGGATAGTTTTGCTGCCATTACATTTTTTATCGACAAACTATCTTTTGTAACAGTGTGGCATTTTTTCATTAATTTAATTATAACATGTGCATGGTAACACAATCCAATTAGCTGCATGATCAAGATTTTGCTCTGGATATGGGATGATTGTGTAAAAAGTACAATTGGAATAAAAAAATTAAGCACATCATACTAACACCCACCGAATAACTAGGCCCCTAATATTACCCTGATAACTAATTCGACTGAGAAAGTGGTTCCAAAATTTCATTTCCTTCAAGTTTTCGTTCTGTTTAATTTAATTAAAATTACTTAAAACAGAATTAGCTTATATTTGTGAAATGGAAACACTATTTAATGGGGAAACTTTTGGTGGATCTCGATTTTCGGCAGTACTCAGAATTTAGAATTATAAATATAGATACTAATTACTAATATTGTTACGTTTCGTAAGATTCGGCCTGTAAATTGTCAGAGTCAATGTTTATTGGTGCCCTTGGCAAATACTTAAAATAAGTTAAAAGGGACCACCAATTTAAGTAGCAGAGTGACGAAGACATGAAGGAATGATTTGATTCCCCTTACACTGTGCAGTAATCTACATGATGTAAGCGGAAATGACGTGTGGCTAGATATCAGAAAGGTACGCTCGAAACAATTTTCAAACATTTTATGAATTTCTAAATTAATTTAAAATAATAAAGAACAAACGAAGTAATTCCAATTAATTAAAATTTAACCCTCGTCAAGCTTACATAGCATTACGAAAAACTCGATCCTTAAGGCCACTTTTGACAAAAAAATTTTTTTTTCAATTATTGGAATGTTTTTTAGGTCCACAAATTTTTTCAAAAATTTTTACCCGCGCGAAAAAATTTTATCGCGATTTTAATGAGCCTTTGATAAGGCTCGATTAAGGCTTAATTGTTTTTTAATGGAATTTTTTTAATCAAATTTAATTCATCGTTCTAAAGTTGTAGTGCACGGATTTGACTTCGGTAAAGTTATTTAAAGTTGCTTTCTGATGTCAAAAATGACCTCCAATAGTTTTTAAATTAATATATTTTATATAAATTTAATTAATTAGGGGGTCGGAAATCGCAATAAAAATTTTAATTCTTTAAAAATATAGGCCAAGTTAGTGCTCACCCTACTTTAAACCTTTGTCCTCCCGAGACGTGTATGAGAATGTCCCGGGAAATCAGACTCCAGCTATTCTCAAGGTCACCAGCTGTGTAAACAATGACTCATCAGTGTCAAATTTCACAAAGGCGAGACAAAGGAAGTTAAACTTTGAAGCTTTTCCTTCAAAATTAACATATTTCTTTCGTTTTTTTTTCCAGTTTTAGAAATTTTTATGTTTAATTATAATTAATTAAAAATTGATTGGAAACTGAGGGGTTAAGAACAAGTAAATGTTTGTCATTAAGGTGTAATTGTTCAAGTTATATGAAATACTGGGGGAAAAAAGTCATTATTATATTTACAGATTACCTAGATGTGTTAATAGGTATAATTGAGTGAAGTTCTTTATTATCTGCAGGTTAAACAAATTTCAGAAACATTCATGAAATTTGTTTCATGTAACTGCTGCAAGATATCAAAATATCTGTTTCACATAAATGCTGTATATCAAAATTTTTTTAGAATTTTTGGTGTCTGGAGCATTGATGGGTAAGATTCAAGCTCTGAATGAGGGGTTTCGCACTCCCTATACGAGCAAACAATGCACAACCTGATTTTGGAGGAGGTATTTGCAAAGTCTCTTGTAGACACATGGTTCTTTACTCTTTTGCTCCTGTGGGTATGATCTACAGCTCTGACACAGATAGGATCTTATCATTCAGAGCTTGAATTGTACTCATTGACATTATCCCAATAAAAATGTTTCAAATCATCTGCTAAATTCTTTTAAATGATTCAAGTCAATGTCAATTATTGTGAAATATTTATTAAATGAGAACAGGCAAGACATCTGCCATCATTTACTTTTTTCTAGAAAACCGTTTGTGGTAATGATTCGAACGCAATCAAATGGTTTTAATATATTTTTTAAAGTTTTAGTCTTCGCAACATCGTACAGTAACTGGTATCAAATTACAATACGTGTTTGTTTATTTAAGTAATATTTATCAAAATTGTTTCAAAACAAACAATTAAAGTCATGGCAATGCAACACTTTGGTGATCTGCATAGGGGGATGCCTTCTGGGATTTTTTTTTAAAGGTAACTGAGTTACAGACATGGAGTAAACTCTGGTCGCCAGGATTGGCTGGCCACATGAACTCCCAGTGTTCAGGGAACAGAACCACTTGGTCACTGGTGGCTCAAATTTTATTTCATCCACTGAAATTGTTTCATCATTTAAATCTAATGAGAAAACTTCAAAAATGATATAAATTGATATATGTGATGCCAATGAAATGATATATAGTATTTACTTTTCTGGCTGTTATATATGAGAGAAAGTATGGCAATCAGCCAAAAAATAATCCTAAATTTTTAAACATCGCTAAACCCGATGTAATATAGCTAATCACCAAACATATGCCGTAAATCCATCGGGCTAGTTTTAAGGCTAATTACTAAATAAATTACGGCATATGTTTGGTGATTAGCTAAATTTTTAATTTTTGTACTCTGGGATCTTGAAATGTCGAGAAATGAAAATGGAAAAAAATTTTTTTTTGGATATTTGTGTGGGGACCACAATTTTGTTCACCCACTTTAAAGCTTACCTCCCGTGATTTTTGTCGAAAATGTCCGAAATTTTGCAGGGAGGGTTGCGTATTAGATCGATACTATTAAATGTTGGGGGTAGGAGATAGAGGTGGATCTCAAAGAATCGGACTTAAATGACGATTTTACTAGTTATTGGCATTTACAATTTTTGTTTTTATAAAACTCGTCCCACCCTCATAATTAAACTTTTGCTATTTTGTAACAGTTAAAAATATTAAAAATTTTTTAATAAAATATCATAATAGGTGATGCTACACACAGTTTTAAATGTTTCCAAAAAGGCTTAGCAATCATTGTTGGATTTTTACTAGGGTAAAGCTGATATTTTATTCCCACTAAAGATCTATAAAAACGTGCTTTGTTTTCCTCAAAATAGTGAAATCACTTAAAATATTTACCAGTGAAACATGTAGCTGCGCCTTTAATTACAGTAATTTATTATCGCAAACGAAAGCCACACAACTTGATATTTCAGGTGAATATGACCAGAAACCTCCCATAACATGACAGACAAATTGCATTAGAGAAAACAGGCACTTTGACATGAAACCGCTATTTTAATACTTGTTTACTTTGAAGTTAACTATTGATTCCATGTTGAGTACAGAACGGCTATTTTAGAAAAGTTTGTTTGGATGAAAAAACAGAAACAGAGACTATTTTACAAAGTATTTAATTTTTATTTTAGGTAAACATGACTTTTACCGCCAAAATTGAATTTATGTAGAAAGGCGTCCACGGTTGGAAAATGCAAATTACTGGCAGTTTTTATAAATATATCCCACTTAATGGGCTCTGCACATCTGTTGTTCAAAAAAAGATATTTTTCCCTTTTGACAAATGGGAAAACACAATATCCTGAAGACCGTCATTTAATCGATTCCCTACAATGGAGGCTGGAAATGCTCCAGTAAAGAAGAGTCGCCAGCTATGAAACTTAAATACCGTTTCTTTGTCTTGTCTGGGATGACCCATTTGCTTCCTTGCGGACCTGATTGCCCTGTTTCCACCTCTGCAGAAATTATTTTGCTTCAGACGCATCCATACTCATACCAGACGGAGTCCTCTTTCTTCCCTTCCGGTGCCGGAGGAGTAGGCTCGCGTGGACTCCCATCCACCTCTGAGGTGTCAGATTCCGCGACTGTCGAGTTCCGCGGCATCCCAACTGTGACCTCAGCCGGGCGCTTGCTCAGGGTCGTGGTCAAGTTGACTGTGGTGTGGTTCTCCAGAGTCGTCGTTCGACTCGGCGCCATCAGAAGCCCCTCTTCCGGACCCGGCCCAGGAGGCGAGGGACCAGAGTCCCGCACTGGAATGTAGTCTTCTGTGTCTTCCGTTCCCGGGCGGCTGCCTGTCTTTCTCCGGGACGACCTGCCGCCCCCGCTCCCCTCTGAGTCTTCCTCCTGCCGCTTGGTTGCCTTCTTGTTCTGTTTCCTCTTGGCAGAGTCAGTGCGGCGATGGCAGCGTTCCCGCACTGCCCTTTCCAACTGTTCTTTCTGTTGCCATAACTCGCGCAACCTTTCCTTCAATAGCACGTCTTCTCTTGACGGCCGGCCCTGCTGCTTCAGCACTTGTGACAGCAGCTCATGGTATTGCACCAGCAGCAGTGATAGTTGGGCCACTGCAGCCTTCTGTTCTTCCTCCAGGGCATTGTTTCTTTCAGTGAGGGCCTCGCAGCGACCGGCCAGCCGGGTCGTCTCCAGCCCCTGGGTGGTCAGCTGTCCCCTCAGTTCCTCACACTCACTGTTCAGACGTTCATTCTCAGCCCGCAGGGTTTCCAACCCTCTCTGCATCATTCCCTGTTCCTCCAGGAGTCGCTCATAGCGGTCCTGTGTTGCCTTGGCCCGTTCCTTGACACTCAGGTGGTCTGTTTTCAGGGTCTTGTAGGTTAACTTAAATGAGGCAAAACTGGAAAGTAGAGAATCAAAGTCGGACGACAGCTGTTGGTGTAATGACTGCAGGGTCTTTTGGTCTTTTATCAGGGACTCATTGGCCTCCTGTGTCTCGCGCTGCTTCTGTTTCAGCCGCCCACACTCGGCCTCCAGAGATGCAGTTTCTGCCTGTAGACGAGAATTCTGGGTGGAGACGGTGTCGTGACGTGACTCCAGCAGTGACATTTCCACCTCCAGTTTGGCCAGTGAAGCTTGCAGTTCAGCATTGTGCTCAACTGCTGCCTTCAAGCTCTCTTCCAGATTGTCCGTCTGCATATTCTTCTTGTCATTCTGCTCAATCAGTGTGACGTTCTCTTCCAACAGTTTTCTATTCTCTTCCTCCAGCTCCGTCATCCTCTGGTCCAGTTCAGAAATGAGTGATTTGAGACGCAGAATGTGTCCAGTAGCATCATTGCCATCGTCATCATCTGGCAGCTCAATCTCTCGTCTGGGGACTGCCCGACATTCGGAAGACTGCATCCTCTCCTCCTTTTTGGAAGTGGGAGCAGGCAGACTTTTCTCCATCTTCAGAGCCGCATTGATCTTCTGAAGATCGCCAGCCAACTGCTGACACTTGAGCTTCTCATTAACCAGCTCTTCCTGCAGTGATGACAATGTTTTCTTCTCTACTGATGTTTGCTGCAGCAGCTCCTTGTTCTCTCTTTCTAATTCTTGCAACTGGGCTGTCAGCCGTGTGCAGTTTTCACTTTCTTTCTGCAGTTGTTGGTTTTTCTGTTCTATTAGTGACAACTTAGACAGATACTCATCAATGGTGCATTCCTTGGCCTCCATCAACTGTTTCAGCTTGGCATTTTCCTTCTCCAGAGATCTCTTCTCCTGTTCCAGAGCCTGCTTGGTGGAGTTCAATCCCATTGCCTCTCTCTCCAATTCATGCAGTTTTGGTATAGACAGCTTCAAAGTGTCTAAAGTCTTATTTAGTTTTCTGTTTTCATTCTCAAGTCCCTGTAGCTCTTCCTGTATTTCTTCTAGTTTTATCTGGTTGGTTTCCACAACCCTCTGCAGCTTTTGATTTTCTGTAGTCAAAGCATTAACTGTCCTTTCCATCTGTTCACAATGTGCCTGATCCACTTTCATGTTCTGCCTCATCTCCTCTACTAACTTTTCTAGTTCACGCTTGTGTGTTTCCAGATCAACCACACATGGCTTCTGCTCATCCTCTGCAGATTCCCTGTTGCAATTTTCAACCAGCATCCTCAACCGACGATTCTCCAGTTCCAGCTGGAGGGCCCTAGTCTGTGCATCTGTGTTTATTTGCTCTAACAGGCTATCATCCCTAGAGGGTACATCTTCATTTCTGGCTCGAAATAGCTCTGCCTGCATCTTGGCTAACTCTTCAGCTGCAGTCTTCCTGTCCACCTGAAGTCTGGCATTTTCCTCCAAGAGTTCCTGGATCTTCTTCTGATCCAACTCTCTTTGTGAAACCATGTCCTTCAGTCGACTGCTAACCTTTCTCATCTCAGCCTCCAGTTCAGCCATCTGCTCAGTCTTCTTTCCATTTCCTTCCAGTTGCTCTTCCAACATCAATTTTGTCTCCACCAAGATTCTATTATCCTCACGCAGCTCTTCCACTCTGGACTTGTAAAAGTCCAATTCATTCAGTTTCTCCCGATACTTGTGGATCTCACTTTCCAGGCGATCCATCTTTCGAACTCTCTCGGTCAGAATGTCTATTTCATCTCGGTAGGCAACAGCAGTCCGTGCCTCCTGTATCAGTTCCAGATTTTCCTGACGTAGGCGGTTGACTGCATCCCTGGATTCTTCCAGTTCTTCCTTGGCTTCAGTCAGGGACTCATTCTTCTCCTCCAGCTCCTGTTGCATCTTTCTCAGCTTGGACTTTACATCAGCCAGCTCCACCATCAGATGGGGCTTCTCAGGACCTGGTGCACCCTTCCCAGTCTCTCCTTCCTGGTCCACAGTCAGATTGACTATCCTCTCAGCCAACTCATCCCTCTCTTTAGTCAGACTGCGCAGGTGCCGGACACATAGGGAGTACATGTGGTCATGTTCTTCAGTAGGAAGCATCTGCAGGTCACTCCACTCAGCACTCCAGACAGCCTCTGGATTATCAGCTATCCTCTGGATGCATTCCATGATGGTATGCTGTGAAGTGACATCAAGAGTTTTGATGCGCTCAATGAAAAACTGCTTGCGTTCACACTGCACAGCTGAGCTGAGAACAAGCAGGAGGAGTGTCTGCATCTCAACCACACTGGCCTCATCAGGACCTCGGGCTAACAACAAGATGTCTGGCACGCCAGTGACCAGCAGCTGGCCCAACACATCCTCATAGAAGGCCTTGATGTTGTGCAGAAGAAGGTCCAGGTTGCGCAGCCGGGAACATCCATCTTCACCAGCGGGAGCCACACCCCTGAAAGGAGGATGGGGATCAATCTGCAGCCAGACATTGTATAGGAGAATGCCATCTCGCAGCTGATCATAGGAAAGGGGTTTGGAGTCTTCGTCCTCAAAAGTCTTGATCCATGTCACCAGCGGGCTGCGCATGAATTGGTCAAGCACGGGGCTGGCCATCCTGTTGCTGGACACGGCATCCGCACCTGTGAAAAAAAAACAAACACACTACAAAACAGAGTTGAGGAAAGTTAATTCTGTAATTGCATCCACAGCATAGTCTAATTGGCAACTCCTACATTTTGATATTGGTTATTAACAAAAACACTTTTAAAACACAAAAACACAATTAAAATAATTCCATGAATTTTTAAATTTTATCAAATGAAAACAAACCCCATGATATTATATTCTGTGCCATCAGAGCTTTTGTTTCTCTAACAATTTGCTTTACTATGGTTGCTATTTGAAACTATGTTTTAATTGTTATTTGCTTTTTGAAAAACTATGAACCATCTTGACCAATGTAAAAGGATTGAATAAAGAAAAATAAAAACACCTGGCTGTTTAGCAAACACTTCAACATCTTTCAAAAGGAAGGAAGAAAATAGCCTTGATTTATTTAAATCAGTGTTTCTCAACGGGGGCGATATCGCCCCCATGCGGGCGTTTTTCCCATGTTGAGAGGGCGATTAGTAACAATTTATATTTTGGGAGGCGAAAAACAATTTTCTGAGCGATATAGTAAAATATTATATTAAGAATAATTAAATATTTTATTCATTATATCGTACAATAATTAAACAAATAACATTATACTAGTCACTAGTCTATTCAATGCAGTATGAATTTGGTGTTAGCCTTGGTCCTGGGCATCGGAATTTTGAAGTGATGGGGGCGATACTACGTAACGGTTTTATTGAAGAGGGCGATACTACGTTGAAGGGGGCGACGATTCGTTAGAGGTTGAGAAACACTGATTTAAATCCATATTCCTTCAATGAAATAGCACAATGGAGTGAGGCAAAATATGCATATTTATTAAATGCATCCATTTCAGCAAATTCTCTTTTCACTGAAAGTGAGTAGTATGTTATTAAGTAAATTACTTAATGCACCTTTAACAGTGAAATTTTTATAATAAAAAGCAAAAAATTTTTATCAGATCAAAAATGTTAGCAGTCATTTTTATAAATTCCACTGTTAAAAGTGCATTAAGTAATTCAGCTAAATTACCATAGTAGCTAGTATATAATCATCAATATTCATTAAGTATCAAAACTTAAAAATGTCACAGAAGTGTAAATGTTTTTTAATTAAACAACCATAAGTTCACTAGTTTTCCTTGTTTTTTTTTTTTTTTTTGAACATGACATATGTGTATAAGATAAACACACCAACAGTTGAACAGATAAGGTACTGTAAATTGACCTTGGCTAAATTTTATTGCTTACAGATAATATTTTATTTTGTAAAGTTTACTGACATATTTCAATGTCAAATATGGAGCTGTTTCATATCCTGGTTTAATACACAAAGTGTATTGAGTTTGTTTGTTGTTTGTTAATTTTGCCAGATGTTAATATGAAATTCAGTTGCAGTTTTTATATAAATAACATACTGCAAAATTACAGACAACTACAGTTATAAAATAAATGCAAATTTATAGTTAAATTAAGAAATCTAGAATTAGTACATTTAAATAATTGAAAAATAGATCACCTACTACTTTTAAAATTAAAAAAGCTTGTGTGATTTGGGACTATATAAACAGAGCAACTTAAATGAGTTATTCAAGAGAGATAAAAGGACTAAAACCTATTATTAAAAGGAGAGTTTTAAAAATGTTGAATTACAAAACTACAGTGATTACTTCATAAGTATTAAACCTCTAAGAGAAAAATGAATATTTTCTCTTTTAAAATGTTAAAACATATAACTAATTTCATATAATGAAATTTATTTTTGTAAATGAATAAAGTTATTAAAAGTACAACTGAGTATTTAATAAAATTGAATACTGATACTAAAAGAGAGTCAATTATTGAGTAAGAGCCAGTCAAGTATGCAACAGATATTACTGAAGTGAATGAAAATTATTTTAGTCCTTTAGAATAAAAATTATGGTAATTAAAAGTTTATGTAATTTTACATTTTAAATTTAAAGTATCGACTGCCATGAATTGCATTAAAATAGCATTCGTAATGCATAACTAATGCTATATATTAAAAATCTTAAAAATGTTCTTTTATTGCTATGCTTACCATTTTAAAAGCCTCATATTTGAAATTATAATAAACTTAAATACTTCTACAATCTAACACAGTCTAATATTACATAATCATTCTCAGAAAGCAAATATCACAGATCATGTTCCTCTATCTTCTGGGAACAAAAAGAAAATCTGCCAAAAATGGTTAAATACATTTGATTCAACACATTGAAGAATACATTGATAGGCTTTGAAATACTGTATATTGTAAAAATTCATAATTTAAAACCACTGTAGTGTTTGTTTCTGATGCTGTTCTTTTGCTGAGAACCACGGCAAAAGAACACAATGCCAAAAGACATACATACAATCCTAATCAACTAGGTCTCACCAATTGGCAGATCAATTCATTGGCATAATGCATCAATATCATATTTATAAATAAATATTTAAATAATTTACTAATGATATTAACAAATAAAAATTATAATTACAAATACAAAATATTGTAGATTTTTATTTGAAAGTTTGCTTATTCATGCTGTTATAAACTTGTTACCAGAAAATGTGGATGAAAGATATGCAATCAAAATTGACAAAATATCTTGGTCCAAAACAAACACAATGGACATCAGAATTATCTTCTCTGAAGTTAACAGTTACAGGTTCAAGGAATTATGAGTCCAAGATAAACTTTACATAGCAATCATTATAAAGCAAACAAAAAAAAGTTAGTTTTTTTTTTGTTTGCTTTATAATGATTGCTATGTAAAGTTTCATATGTAAAACAATCATCTGTAAAAGTCTATGCAAAACAGTTTTAGCATATTCCAGATAGAATTACTCTTTGTGGACTACTATTATATTATCCAAGAATATCCAAATAATGAACTTAGACACACAGCATATGCAATTAGATTTATATTGAGTATAAAGACAGCCAGACAGAAAGAGAAAGTCTACACAGATACAGTCGACCCCCCTATAACACAGGTTCCTATAGTTTGGATTCCTATATGACAGCAAAAAAATTGCGATGGTATCTGTACAAACATGGTAAAAAAACTCCTATAATTCGGTAAAACGACATCAGGCAGCTGAACTACTTTCCGCTGTCCAGCACCACATTACGGAGAGTTTAAGCGAGTAAGTTGAGTTTACTATTGTTTGTACAGTATGTAAATTAGGTACCATAAGTCTAATACAGCACTAATTTTATACATTTCTTGTGAAAAAAACATTTCTTATTCAATGGCCATAAAAATTATTTATCTTAATGATGTCTCCAAAGTTCAACGAATTTTTTGCAGAAAAATAACATCAGAAATCGCGGCCGCCGTTTGGTGCACTGCTCCACGACGAAAACAAGCTTAAGCAATGGCAACGTCTAATGGTGAACACTCGGTAAGTAATCCTACAATTTTTTGTTTATAGCATAGTTAATACAGATTATTTTCGAAAAAATTATACGTATTTTGGAAATGAGTCTAATTAGTCTAGGAATTGATTACTTTTATGGAAGAAAACCTTACAAACAGCCGTAGTCTGTAAACTTTACACGTGTCGGACTGCGATTGGCAAGGTCTCCTAAAACATCAATTTCATAAAAAACGGAACATATCTACCGTGTTATAGGGGGGAGTCGACTGTAGTTTAAGTTGGCAAACGCCAATCTCTCTCTCGAAATAATAGATCAACAGGTGGACGGCCAAGTGGTCAACAAGCAGCACAATGCTCTGGGACAGAGTCAGTGGCGTACCATTGGTGTCAGCCGCCCGGGGCAGAGGAAAATTTCGGCCCCCCCTTATTTAGGTATTTCAATTTAAAAGACCAAAATTCAGTTTTGTCACAGAACAAGCAATGAAAAATTTGGTGGTAGTGTAGCGACTTGTTTAAAATAGTTCTATTGGATATATATAGTGGTGTATATGAACGCAAATGAATCGTACAAGCAAAAACAAAAAAAAAGGTCAACAGGTCTCGCAGGGTTTCCTCAGATGAAAAAATTACTAGTTCACCTGGACGGTGAGCTGATTCCCGGACTGTCCGGATGATAGCACTATCGTAGGCACGATGCAAGTGTAGATTAGGATGTTTTAAACTTTTACAAGATATTATTATTATTTATTGTGAAATTTTGCCGCCCCCACTACGGTATGCCACTGGACAGAGTCCAAATCCGGACAGGTGGAAAAACCTGAGGAATTTTTGGATCAGTCCATCCGGATACATTGGGCCTGGCCACAGCCTTTCTAGCAATCTTGTTACGGGTTTGGTTATCAGTCCCTATGAGGAAGAAAGTTAAAAAAAAAAAAAAAAAATGGTAACAGCAAATCTTTTCCAAAAGGTCAAAATCGAATTTGAAATTTAGCATATCCAAATTGTGGATAAAAAATTTATTTTAAGTAATTACGAAAAAAAAAAAAAGAGGATTTACAAATTTTACTTCAACTTTCTAATCTATATTAGAAAAATGACAGCAAACTCTATATAAGATAATAATGCAATTACAGTATAGCAGAAACAAGTATTTTGTTTAACTGAAAATCTTCCATCATTTACTCCATAAGAATTTCTCTATCCAAGATTCATGACTTTTTGATTCAGATTTTGCAATAACTTTGAGACCTCACTTTCACACTATGTACAGCATGTAGTTTAATTTCAAATACACCAATTATTATTTTTTAAAGAAAATTTATTAAAACCTAATAAACCTGTGTTTCAGCAGCCAGAGCTATCCATCAAACAATAGGAGCATACCCACCAGCAAAAGATAATTTTGGTAAATTTGGGTTTATTTTAAACCAAATTGCTACGTGTTATAAATTGATACAATAGTATTTTGCATTATCAACATTTGTATTTATTTTAGAAGAAATAAAACAAAAACAAAATTACATGCCAAAAATTTTTGGTGAAAATGTATGGAGCTATTTTCACCAATATATTGCAGATATTAAGTCTATCACTATATGTGTGTGTTTTATTATATATATATATAAATTTTTTTTTCTGCATTCTTAGCCCAGAGACTTCTACCTCAACCCAAAGCCCGAGAGTCCGCTTTGTGCGTATAATTCTTCGTTAACTCTTCCTTTACGCTAAACACGGTATTCCACACGTCTTATCTCCTTTGACTGCACCGGAAAAATACGGGCGTGGCCGCCAGGTTACGTCACTTCGATAAAATGTTGGACCGCGATAAAGCGCAACCTCTTTCGCGTCGCGTCGTCCCGGCGAAACGAAGATGCGAGGCGATCGACCTTCGAAAGGAAGGGCGAAGACCGCCTTTCTTCCCGTCTCGCTCCGACGGAAAGATCCGAGGTGATCAGGAGAAAGACGGCGGCCCCGATGTCGGCCTTTCCGAACAGAGGCGGCGGCGGCGGCGGCGTCGCCGTTCCGACGCGACGCGCCGCAGCGTTTGACGGCCACTTCCCGCAACCGGAAGCGTCTCAACCGCAGGCGGCAGTTCCGCTCGGGGGATCGGCGGTCGTCCGATTCGGCTTTGTCTCTGGTGCGAAGACCGACGGCCGTCTGGGCGAGGAACCCACGGCCGTCCGGTCTCCGAAGAGCGGGCCGACGTTCGGGGGGGAGACCGGAAAGTGTCGGAGGAGACCCGACACTTTCCGGTCGACCCGAACGGACGCGCGCGGACGCCCCCCGTCCGTTCGGGTCGTCGTTCCTTTCCGGAAACGAAACGCTGGGTTAATCTACGAGAAATAGGCTTAGCCGTCCGATCGACCAATCGGGAAGGGACCGGAAGCCAAAGACGAGAGACGGAGGGCGAAGGTGCCAGGAACGTCGACTTCCGACCATCCTGAGTGCGTCCGATCGGAGTAATATGTCAAAACTATAATCGGGAAACGAAGAAAACTTACCGGATGGAGCGGAGGACTTTACGCTGTTCCGACGGAAATCCCCCTGGCGGACGTCCTCTTCCACACGAAAATTTACCTCTATTTCTTCCGTAGTCCGTTCGCAAATACGATTCGTTATTCTTCCAATTGATTTCTACTTTAAAGAAAGACCAAAGGGCCCGAAGTGCTAAATTTGTCCAAGATCTGCCGTCGGTATCGAACGAAGCCTCAGTCGCATTTGGGACCGACGATTCGCTCGTAATTTAAATTCTTCGATTAAGTTAATCCGCTTTATATTTTAAAAACTGGCGTCGATTATGCATCGATATTTTTAAAATACAACGTGGATTAATTTAAATTTAAATCGTTTCAAAATAGCAAAAGAATCGCTTCTCGACGAATGACGTTTGTTCGCCGCGGGCCAACGTTGCAAAATGCAAAACTTGTTTTCGTGTTTAATGAAACTACATTTTACGGCGTTTTTATTTTATACTATTTTTACTCAATTAAAAACAAATTAATGAGTACTTGAATGAAAGAAACAACAACAACAAAAAAACAATCTATGTTCCTAGATATTATTTCTAGAGGGCACGCAATGGTCAGCGACTCAGTGGAGAAAGGCTTTAAATTAATCGATGTGAAAAATTATAATAAAAAAGAGCGGACGAAATAAGTTCTTTAAAAGATCGTGGTTTTGTAGAAAAAGATTTTCACGAAAAAAACTTACATTTTTAGTAGAAAGCTTCGAAAACTGGCGACGAGACTGCCATATTCGGAAATTTTCCCATCTTGTTCCTTATATCCGTTACTTGCGCCGAAGGATCGATGCTTCCATTTTCTATTTATTCGAGATTGTTTTTTTATTTATTTTCTCAAAAGACACTGTGGCCAGGTTGGACTTTTACAAGCATCTTAACAGTAAATCAACAAAAAAAAACACGCAAACAAACAAACAAAAACAGGACGCGAGCTGAGAAAGAAAATTAATTAACAAATAATATCGTTGCGTCTTAAGTTTTTTTTTTCGTTTTTTTACATTGAACTTCTAAAACCGACCGTGCAACGAGTATGATGCTATGACCGATCTAATGACGGACGATGGTAATCGGAATACGAAATTCAACGACGAAAACCTAGGAAATACGCTAGAAAGTTTTGGTTTACGAATGCGGAGTGCAGTTGATTTCATAAGTTACAATGCGGGATTAAGAGGAACGTGACCCAATTTGACAAATATTCTTATCTGGATTTGAACTTGAACTAATAAAAAAGTTTCGCGGGTTTTAAGAATGATCAATTTAGTTTAGAGTATTTTAAACTTACCAAGATTTTTTTTTAATTTATATTTTTATTAGAGTTGGTAAATATTTGTTTTATTAGAAACAAACAGATATGTCTGGCATCACCCCTCCTAACAGGAAAATGGCTAATTATTTTAGCTTACAATTATGTTTATGGCGAAGTGTCCAGGAGATCAAATCGGGATGGTGTGTCCTGATTTTATGAAAGTCTATATTTTCTCCAGAATCCCAGAGATTAAGCATGAAAAATTAGATGCAGATCGAATCGGTTTAGGAGTTAATGAGGGAGGATGAAATCAGGGGAGGGGTAAGGTGTCTATGTTTCGTGATAGTCTATTTCCTCAGATTTCGAATTAAACAAGAATAATTTGAAGCAGATCGACCAAAAATCAGAATAGTGAAACAAACATTTTATATCCTATATAAAACCAATGAGAGACCGTCCAGCTTAACGGTTCCGATGGAACAGTTTCGCACTCGGATCAGTTCCAGTTCCAGCAGCGGAACTGGCTCTCTCACCTCTAATCAAAAGACAAAAAAAACTAAACTAGTAAAACGCACATCAGGCCAAAGTGCTTGGTCTTCTATTATTGGTCTTGTATAGATGCTTTTTTTTCTTTTTAACTCTTTCCGCTCTGTGGTCACTAAGAGGGCCTCATATAGCAAGTCCATTATGGGTTCGGCTAGACCTTTAATGAGACAGTCAGGTGGTGAGGAACAGGGTCCGACATATCCAGAAAGACCACCCCCGAAAAATTCCTGGGGATTTAATGAGCCGTCCGGATTTGAACCCGGGTCCCCCAGAAAGGCAGGCTGCCACCTTGACCGAAGGGCCATCCGATCGTCAAATTGTATAGGTGCTATCCGGAGACATCTGTAATTTTGTTTCCTCGAAAATCGGCGAGTTTTGCTATTGCTACATTTACAGAATTCCGTTAATTTTATACAAGAACCTTACTTTTTATCTGATTTCGTCGTCGGGCCTCGATTGTTCGAAAACGTTTCCCAATTCCCTGTGAAGACCAAATTCATCGGCATCCAAACTTCGAAACTCTCGAATAGAAATCTTGAAATTTAAGTGGAAATTATCGCAGTTGGACTATGGCCCAATCGGGACAAATTTCAAAAAACGTCGAAACGTGGGAAGATATCCGCGAATTGCTGAGGAAAGAGGAAAGAAAATTTTGAAAATTTTCTATTTGCTGCCATAGAAAACGGGTTACACCAACTGCAATTTCTGTTCTCGTGCGAATTCTTTATTTAAATAATCATACAAAATGCAAAGCAATCATTACGTACTTATAACAAAAAGACTGCCGAGTATATAAAAAGTCATTTTTAATAAGGCTTGATAAACCAGCCAATGACGTCCCTATTTCGTTTGAAATGAGCCATCTCATTGGCTCGCGTTTTCATATATACTGTATTAACGTACTCCAGCAACAAGCAACTAAATTCTGCTCCTCAATAAAAACGCCGATTGGCTGTTTTGAATTCCGACGTCATCTATCCGAATTTCAACTAGTAATTGAATATTTACACTAATTTTGTACGAAATGTAGCAACACGATTGGCTAAGTACTGAATATATGTTTTCTTTAACATTAATATATTGTATATAAAAACTTGTATAGTTTTATGTTGTGTAAATTCTGCCAACGAGCCTGAGTCCATTTTTACCGGATGTATAACATCCAACGAGTTAGAATTATTCCATCTCGTAGACACCAAAAATGTATAATAAATAAAAGTAAGAAATTGAGATATAAATTATTGCAATTATTATATTTTAAATATCAGAGAAGAAATAAGAATATAAGATTTTATTTATAACATAAAGTAAAAAAGGGACACTTTTTATATTATAAAATTTTTCTTAATTTGTGAACCCGCCTCCGCTAGGGGACGAGCCATCGGTTTTGCTAAAGCCATGTGGAAAGTTGGTCGTAAAATTTTATCTACCGAAAGTGAGTTTTCTTTGTTTTTAAAATAGTTTTCCGCTTTTTATTCGATCGAAAGGAATGTCCACTTGCCGGGTATCGTCGCGACGATGGATAACACGATCGAAAGAAATTAGATTGATGTTAATGTATCCATGCCGATTAGTTCGCGGACCTACCGATAGAGTGAGCCGTTCGTAAATCTCGTTTATTTATTCGCGATCGAAAGACTGTTTCGATATTTTCGTAACCGTTATTAAAGGAATTTCGTTTTAGTTTAAAAATATATCCAATGTGGTTATTAGTAAAAGACCATCGATTTTAGTTTGCGAAGTTGGAGTCAGTAGAAATAGTCTCGTTTCCCGTTCACAAACACGAACGCTTTGGGTGTGAGAGTATCGAAAGTGTCACGGTGAAAACAGCTGTTTTAGGTTTGTAAACACGTTGCGGAGGGCAAAATGAATTCTTTAACAGATGGTCGATTAATTTTTCAAATGCCGAAGTTATTGATTACATCCAAACGATGTTACTCTCGTAGGTATTCACAAAAGCAAAAAAATAAAATAAAAATAAAAAAGTTGAAAAGGTTGAAGTCGAAGCGGGGATGAAGAAGACTATGGGTTTATTTTGCATCTGTAACTATAACAGGAACGAAGTAAGTACAACCGACTTATTTAAATAAATTCACTTATTTTATGGTAGACGAACCGTATCAGTTACAATCCAACTAGGGACACGTTTCAGAATCAGTGGGAATAGGATCTAAGACTGATTGAACTTGGGTTATTTTCTAACATTTATTTAGTTATCGATCTACAAATGGGAGATCTTATATTATATATCATCTATCTTATATATCAGTCACCCATGTCAATAGGTTCTGGGAGGATATTTATATTTGAATTATTAACCTTTACCATTTTGGGGCAACTTATTGTGTGTACAGTTTTCGAGCTAATGTTGACCTGAATACTATGATGTACTTTTGGCAGTTTTCCTTTAATTACATGGACCCTGCAGACATTGAATAAATGTCAAAAAGTACAGTGGAATCCCAGTTAATGAACTTAATCTGTTCCCTGACTCTGTTTGTTAACCAAAGCAATTTTTCCCATAGAAATTAATGCAAATGCATTCTAGCCTTCGAAATTTTTGTGATTTTTATTTGAAATATACAGTAGATTTTCTTTGATGAAAATGTAAGAAAATGTAGTATCTATCATTACAGCAACAAACATGTAAACTTTATTTAATAAAATAGCACTGTACATATCTTTGTTTGTTTTAGTTGGTGGCAGAGAAGTGGAGATATACAAACCATAATGCTTAGAAGGGGAATCCCCTCCAAAAAAATAATGGGTATCACTTCATCGGGAGATTCTTTGAGTCAAAGTCTCTTTTGGTAAGGAACAAGAAACTGATCTAAAGTTGATTGTCTTACTCTTTTAATTAAAATTTTTCTCAAATGCAATAGTGCATTGTTGTTTTTTATTGCCACTATCACTTTTCTCTTTCTTGGATGCTATATTGATTAAATATATAAATCACAAAACTGAAAAAGAAGTTTAGCACAAACACTAGGAAAAGCAACGCTTAACTCATGCATGCCTAACAGCAACTAAAATTTGACATAAAAAACCGTTACGTTCGTTATCTGAATTTCGTCCGTTATCTGAGACATAATTTTTGCAAAATAAAAGTTTGTTAACCAGGGCATTTATTAACCGGGGTTCCACTGTATAGCAAATATTTTTGATAGTTTATTCGTGTGACAAGTAAGTAGGTATATAAGAACAAATTCTTATGCCACCGATACCACTAAAGAAATCTGCGTAAACAATATATTTCTACTCTCTTTCTCCCAGTCATATACGGTACTATTTGCCACCCCATCTTAAACCATATGCATATTAATGGACGGCCTCCTGAAGTTAATCCATACCATTTAAAATATATATTAAAATGTTAATCTGGAGTGGCATAGTATTTTGTTAGGGTGAAGACTTCCACTTTATTTTAAATTGAAATCTATATTACTAAGTTTAATGCTATGGCAATATTTAACTAGAATCATAAAGGCACTCGAATTATTAGTCATTTAAACGTTTTTGCTAAAGAGAATTTATTCCAAACATTTTATTTATTCATTCAGTTTTAATTAATACTTATTGTTGCATCCTTTACATTGCAACATATGCAATGTAAAGAAATACAGTATATACACTCTAATTATTTGATATAGGATATATTGTGAATCAAAATATTTATAAGAAAATATATAAATGGGTTTTTTTAAGTTCAATCTATAACTTAAAATTAATAAAATTTATTTCTAAATTTTAACTTCATATGAAATCATTTTTGTAATTATTAATTAATATATTACAGATTTTCTTGGTGGTGTATAATTATTTGAGTGGAGTATGGCCTCTAAGACACAGACATGTTTGCAGTGCAGCATTTATTGGAGGATTGCAACCAGCAGAAAGTGACATGAACTCTGAACTTGCAAAAATTACAGTGGTGCCATTAGCAGAGATCAAAGTTTCATCACAAAAGTAATAAAGTGATGTATTTGGCAGGAAAAGAAAGCAGATGTGTTTGCAAGATCTATGGTAAATATGTTTATTTGACTGAGGAATGTTTGATTTGACAACAGTTTTAATAGTGTATCTGGTTCTTTGACTAATTTAAATTTATCAACAACTTCCTGCATCATCCTTCATTTTATGAAGAGTGTCTCACATTTAAGTCATAATCTGCAAATTGCCAACAGTATAGTAATAATAATTCAAACATGGACATACTAAGATATATTTTATTAACATGTTATATATAATTGAACCAACTGGAAGAAAATGAGTAAGAATTTGAAGACAAATAGGATAAAATCAGTCAGTAAACATCAGTCAAAGAATATTTCATCTGACAGCAATTTTAATAGCGTACCTGGAATGTAATCCCCACCTAGAGGACCTGCCTTAGTCTGCCCTTTCCTCAGAACTGTTCAGTGTGGATATCCCTGTTGGTAGCAAAGCTGCCACTGACATAGCTCACAGGATGTAGGAGGCATGCAAACCTGTGCAGGTGTTTTTGAAACAAGGTGGTAAACAACTGGAATAAGTGAATGAGTTTGTATATTTGATGGAGAAATTACCAGAAGAATGAATGCAGGAGTGCAGATGTGGATGCAACAAGTAAATTTGCAAAGGATAAAAAGGTGTCCAATGAGACACAAATGGCTGTGTATGTGAGTGTTGTGGTGCCTGTGTTCATGTATGTTAGAAGATTCACAGGAGTTGCATTACTGCATGTGAGATGAAGTATTTGAGAGGAGTGTGTGGCATATTGAGGAAAGACTTGACAAATGATCAAATGCTGGAGGAATGTGTGATGAAAAAGAGTATGGTTGAAAAAACAAGTAAATCAGCTCTACAATTGTGTGGCCATGATGAGAGAATGAAAGTAGAACTATTGAAGAGAGTATATATGAGAAGGGTAGCTAAAAAGCATGGTAGGAGAAGGCTGATAAAATATTGAATAAGTGAATGAGAATCTGAAAGTATATAAGGTGCTGAGTCAGAGAAAGAATTAAGAGGAAATGTGCTAGAAGAGGCATGAATGTGTGTGAAGCAAACTCGGACAACAAAGAAACTTTAGGGCTAATTGACTTGGACAGAAAGGCATGAAGAAAGTTGATGAATGGATGATTTGTAAGAATGTTGTCTCCTGTTGTCCTGCTCACCCTTTTTAGACTATGAGCATGTGTGTATGTAGAACAAATATTTTTATATATGCTTCAGATCCATCCATAAAATCACATTTTCTCTTCAAAATATATGCAAATGATCACCTGAAAAATTTTAATTGTTTTTTATTCAGAAGTATGACTGTAAAATAATCTATACCAATTCTTTTGTTTAAAAAATAGAGCATTTTATTGGTTTGTACTGTACATGTTATAAAAAAAAAATAGATCCACCTTAGATATTTTCCATTGTAAAGCATGAAATGGATATGACATCACATACATAAATGAGCTGTAGGTTGTGATATAAGCTGCTGTTTGTGACACAGTAACAAGTTAGGAACAGAAAAAAATTGGTTGCAAAAGCCAGCTTACAGAAAAGGAGAAAGGTTTATAGTTTATAGTTTTAAAAGAATGTGGAAAGTCCAACAAAGCAAAAATTTTGAAACAATCACTTAATGTTGTGGACAATTTATGCAACTAAAGAATACTTACAGTGTTAAAAAAAAATCCCCTGGAAGGTCTGTTAAATTGACTACTCATCAAAAAAAAAAGCTGATTATTAAGAAGGTTAAATCTGGTTTGACTTCTTTAGGTGCTTGATTAATTTTGCTCAAGAAAAAATGGCTTCGAAAGAAATCTTGAAGAAAATAATAGTCAGTGATGAAAATAAATCCAGTTTAGATGGGCCAGCTGTCAACTTACAGAAAAGTGGTAATTTTATTGGCACACATATGCAGAAATAAAAACAATTTTTTTCAAAATAACAAGATAGTAGTGGTTATATGATGATCTGGGCAGACTTTGGGTGTCATGGAAAAACAGATGTGTTTTTAACAAATTACACAAATACAACAGATTATGAATGTGCAACTACTTGCTACCATTTGCAGAAGAAATTAGGGCATACCTTATGTTTCAGCAAGATAATACTCAAATTCACATAGCAAAGTCGACCTTTGATTTCTAGTAAATGATGTTCACATTGTCTTGCTACCCTGCAGTTCTAATTTAAACCCATAGAAAATCTATAAGCCATATATGCACACAGAATATAATATTCGTAATAAAACTCCTCGTGAAGTGAAAGAAATAATTCTGTCATAATGCAAGCCATCAGCACACATTACACAAAGAAATTTATTTGATGCCAAAAAAGAATTTATAAATTGATTTTGAAGAAGGGAGAAAAAACTTTACATTAATTAATTTTTATGACTTTTGTTTGATGGACATATCTTTTTGTAACATCTATTTTTGCTATTTTGAATTTATTCTTCTAGCTACATTCTTATGATATTTTCTCATATATTTTGTTGTTACATGAAAAGAAATTTTGTTATTTTGGAGTATTATGTAAACACAGTATGTGATTATGATATGTGAAAAACAACAAATAAATTATGCACATTTTCAAGACCAGTAAAAAATTCTGCAATGGTCTTGTGTGTGGATACAAAAGAGTCACAAGAAATTTTGTTAAAAAATGAAAGTAAGGTAAAATATTTCAGAAAAGTAAGCATTTCATTCAATCCATTTTATTTATAACTTGTTTTATCACCAGATGATTGTTTTGAACGAAGTTTTTTGCTAGAGATCAAATGCATTCTTAATTCCAAAGGATTTAATTTAAAAAGATCAAATTTTTGTTTAAACAAATCAGATGATGAATGGAAATGAAAACTTAACAAATATTGCTCAAATGTTCCAGGCCAATTGATTTACTTTACAAAGTGTCTAACCATGTTTATTCTGAAATAATTAGCTTTGATAACAAGGAGAACAATGACACTAAAGAAAAATATTTTTATGCTAATCATTTTTTACCATTAGACTAGTTTTGTGTTCACAATTGTTTAGAAAGTTATAGTAAATTTTTTCAGTTTATAGGATATTGACTAATTTAATTTATAACTTACATAAGTTATATATAGACTATATATCCTGTATGGTGTTATATATAATCACCTTATGATGGATGATTTTTTGAAGATTTGTTTACTTCCATTAATAATTGTCCTGATTGAATATTTATACATGGTACACTATTTATATTTGAAGTTGTGAAATATTAAATAAAAACTTTAAATCATCATTAGTCTGTGCAATAAGTTAGTTTTCATTCTATTAAATGTAATTTTTAACTCAAGTATTCGTTTTTATTTACAAAATTTTAATATTTAAAACATTTAAACAACAGTTTTAGATTTCAATGTCTGTTATAATGTTACTAATTTAAATTCAAACTGTATATGTGTAATTACATAATTTTTCTGAAATTAAATTACAGAAGTGTTACATATAATGTACTGTACCGGTACCTTTACTGGTCGCTAACATTGATAAGAGGCCCACCAATGAGTCGGCCACGTGCAGATTTTGGGCATTCACGTTAGTAACACCCAAATAGGGGCCGGTTATACATAGAAAGTCCTCCCTCCGCAGACCGCCCACGTTTAGATTTTCCGTATACAAATAAGCAAATATATTACATATATTGAAGACAAAACTAAATTAAAATCAATTTACAAATATAATTTTAAAGTTTTGCAGGCAAATATCTCGCGATGACGTTTCGGTATTAAATCGTGCCACTTTAAGTACCCACCCTACGTTCTTTTGTGGGTCGGTTCACCGCAATACTTCACTGTCCTGAGGAAAAAACATTTGCTTTATATTACGTTAATTTTTAACGATATTTCCCCACAATTCATTTACTTTGACACTATTTTCAGAGTTCTTCAGACGATTTTCCCGAGGGGGGATCGAAGACGGGAGAGAGAGCGACGTCTACCATCGTCTGGTGAGTAGGATCCGGGCCGGCGGACCCCTGACCCTGGCAGATTACATGAACGAAGTCCTCACCCATCCTGTACAGGTAATCCTAACGCTGTTAACCGAAACCCGCGTGGTCTGTACATCAGTTTGGTTGGATCCAACGGATTTATTTGTTTTATAGGGGTACTACACCACTAAGAATATGATCGGAAAATCCGGCGATTTCGTCACTTCCCCCGAAGTATCGCAGTTATTCGGAGAAGTAAGTACACTTTACAAATGACAAATGCTAATTTTCTGTTTCGTGTTGCCATACACACTATTAATGGTCATACACACTAACATACAAAGGTCTTTAAATATTTTGAAATCCGAAACGGAAACGAATAATTACGATTGCCAAATTTAGTGCCGGTTTTTCGTTTGGACATTGTAAAAGTTAGCCGATTTTCCGTCTTCTAATTAGTAGAAAGAACTCTACGCGAGACGTCGAGAGCGTAATAACGATTCTGTCGACATATTTAACGGGAATTTATTTATTGTGACGAAGTCATAATGCCGGTCTGCGTTTTAATTTTGACGTGACTTCCGTACATACTGGAAGTTCTTGTATAGTGAACCAGACCTCTGGCCCCTAAACTTTACATATCTGGTCTCGATTTTCATCTGTCTAACCCTCTGTTCCGGTGATTAACGAGGGAAAGACGGAAAACAATTGGACTATTGTTTAAGAGCGAATTTTTGACACGTCTCTTTGCTAGATTCTTCCGCCTAACGCTGTTATCTAACAAATAGACTTTTACGGGTAACAAAACTAGGAGATGCCACGTCATAAATTAATTGTTTTTGAGGTGTAGATAGGTTATTTACGTAAATTTCTGTGTTAATTCTCGCTGTTTACTTGTAGTTGATAGCTGTTTGGTTCGTGAACGAGTGGATCAAAGTGGGACGACCCTCTCCGTTGAATCTGGTGGAATTGGGCCCCGGACGCGGAACTCTCTCCGCTGATCTGCTGAGGGTAAGAATCTTCGTTACGGATTAATTTACTCTCCGTATATTTATTTAACCTCGATATATCGCGCTATGTAGACCGAAAGGGAATGCAAATACTACGCGTATAATCGTCGGTCTCGGTCGAGATTTACGTCACTTTCGAATTAAAACGAGAAGGAGATTAGAATTTTATCCATGATTCGAAGAGAACAGTTTGCCTTCATTCGTTTTAGGAAAGAATGGCGACGACATAGCATGCGGCAAGCTTAAGATCGTCGAAGAAGATTTAAATATAACTAATATTTCTACAAATTAAATAGTCTATACTGTCCATAGGAATATAATTGATGAGAGATAAAGCATTATAAATAACAGGCTTGTTAGATCGTTACTTTCGATTGGATAATAGAACGCCACGTGGCCACCGAAACTTAAAAGAAAATTATTGTAGAAGCGACACGATGCGGCTATTTTTTAAATTTAATATACATGACGTCACGTACGTTGGATTGGACAAAAAATAGCAGGTGTTACAGGGAATCGGTGTATCACGCTTCTAAATAAAAAAATAATAATAATAATACAACGTTTTACGGTATGAAGTAGCGCTTTAAATTATAAACAGTGATGCCAACTTAGGGGTTTTCCCCTCAAATTTAGGGAAAAATCAGCAGGATGGGGAAACTTAAGGGAAAGTGCCCATATTGGTAGTTCCTCGACGGGTAGGAGTTTTCAAAAGTCACACGACTCGTGATTGTTCTGGCGCGAGATCCGGAGCGGGTGGCTTCATCACGATGCTTTTGCTCGACTGTGGTACCAACGTCCCGAAGTGAAAATTTGTTTCTGTAAATTCTTGAAAGACGAATATATATATATTTTTTATACGCATTGCACCCGGAGCAAATCTTTTTAGGGGAAACTTGTTTGTTTTAGGGGATTTTCAGGACAGATGGTTGGAAACGTTGAGGCTTGCGTTATTTTCTTTTTAACGGGATAACATATTACATTTTACGCAGTACAGTATGTAAATATACCAATTCCGGTTGGCACCCGTTTGTATAAGAGATCGCGTAACTGGCAGTCGTAAAAAATACGAAAAAATTTAAAATCGATTTGTAATCGTATATTTTATTTCTTACACGTTTCTTTGTAATACAAATAACATTCTCATTTGAAATAGCTTTTTCTCGTGTTATTTTTATCTCTCCTTATAAACTATAAAGATATTTCTGGACAAAAATAGGTAAGTTTGTAATAAATATTTCAGGCGTATTTTTTCCGACATATCTCTACGATACAGTCTACTTACAGTCAAGGACACTTTAGGACACGTGTACTTAATGTATTGGGTTATTTAATGAATAAAATTAAGCGAGAGGTGAACACAAAACTAATTCTACCCGTCGTAATACGTTTCTTTATACGTATTTACTTTTGGGCTACCAAATTTCGGGTGACGTCGTCCGCTCGGTTCTTTCGACTGACGAAGGTCGATATTTTGAATCTTCCGTGGCTTTAGACATTTTATAAAAATAAATTCGCTCGTTCGTCACTTTTATGTAGGTTCTTGCCGACAATAAGCGCCCCTTATTTAAATTATGCGTAATTTAAATTTGCCGGTCATAAGTACCGCGCGACGACTTTTTAATATCGTAACAATCCCGAAAATTACGCACCCGGGCTAAGTGGGTAACCGAAACTAAAGCGCAAAATGGTGGATGCGCGTGAGAAGAGAGAGAAACGTGACGCTTTCCGTTTCTTTATCGTAAAGGTGCGACGGAAACGCGGAAAGACAACGTTTCTACCTCTTCTTTTCCATTTTACCGAATTACTTCCGGGTTATTTCCGTAGATGGAAGCGGAAGTAACCTTCCTTCCGTCTTAGCTTTCCGGGAAAACTCGATCGTTTCCGGTAGAGGACGGGAGTAGACCGACTTTTCGTTTCAGGCGTTGAGCCGTTTCCTGCGGCCGGAGGAGGATGTCCAACTGCGCCTGGTGGAAATCGGGCCTCGTCTGAGCGCCGTCCAGGAGGAGACGCTGTGCTCCAACCGGACGGAAGCGATTCTCGACCGACTCGAATACAAGAGGAACGTCACGCGCGGGGGTGTACCAGTCACCTGGTACCGGAGTCTGTTCGACGTTCCGCAAGCGTTTTCGTTTTACGTGGCCAACGAGTTCTTCGACGCACTTCCGGTCCATCAACTTCGGGTGAGTACGCTCTTTCTTCCATCTCGGTCGGGGGTTCGACCCGTAAACTTCGGAGGAGCTCTTTCAGAAAACCGAGAAGGGATGGAGGGAAGTGTTGGTGGACGAGGATCCGGAGGCCCGGGAATGTCGACTCAGGTACGTCCTGTCCAGAGAAGAGACGCCCGTCTGCAAACTATTCCGGGTAAGAACCTTTCCCATGTCTAGTTCCCGTGTCTAATTGTCGCGCTAAAAGTCACGGAGTTTGGAACCCGTAGCCGGAAGCAGGCGATGAAAGAGAGACGGTGGAGGTGTGTCCTCGGGGTCTGGCCCTGACTGAACTGTTGGCCCGCAGGATAAAGGAGGACGGCGGATTCGCCCTGATAATCGATTACGGACACGACGGAGACGGATCCGACACTTTCAGGGTAAGTCTCTCGGCCCTTGTGGTCCCTCCTCTTCCTCTCACCTCCTTTTTTTCTTCCTCAGGCCTTTCGAAACCACCGACCGCACCACCCCCTGTTGGATCCGGGCACGGCCGACCTCACCGCCGACGTGGACTTTTCTTCTCTGCGACGAGCGGCCGGGGATGCGGGTAAGTCTCTCCTCTCTGCGCTCGAGTTCATCGCCCGCTGTTAATTCCGTCTGTTTGCGTTTCAGTTTGCATTTTCGGACCTGTCACGCAGAGGACCTTTCTCTACCGGATGGGAATACGACTGAGACTGAATGTGAGTATCCTCTTCTTTCGGGACGGGTGGCGGCCTCTAGCGGAAAAAATCCATTCCAGAAACGAACGGTTACAGCGTCGTTAATAAATAAAAGGACTGCGCACGACGGAGTAACGCGCCGCGCGCGTTACTCCTTCGTGCGCAGGCCTTTTATTTATTAACGACGCAGTCCTGGTTATGGGGAGTAACGCGCCGCGCGCGTTACTCCCCCATACCCAGGGACCGTGGGCCGAGGGTCGCGAGGGTGGCGCACGACACCGGTCGCTTCTTGCGGATGAATTAAGAAAATAGTTATATTTCCGTATTATTTAATTACAGAGGCTGCTGGAATCGGCGCCGCCGGATATGCGGGAGGAGCTGAGATCGGGATACGAGACGCTGACCTGCCCGGACCGAATGGGAGAACGCTTCAAGTTCTTGGCTCTCTTCCCCTCGGTGTTGCGCGAGATGCTGCGGAGGAGTCCTCCGGCTGCCTTCTTCCCCTTCTAGACTACTTTCTGCTCTTCCCCGGGCGAAAGAAAAGAGACGGACGACCACAGACGTTTACTTTAATGACGCTAAAATACAGAAGGGTGGACGAGAAACGGAACCGAGGCGGGGGAGGATCGAACGACGCACCGGGCGCTACTCGGAAGTGACGCGGCCCGGATTCTTCTTGGCCACCACCGGAAGTTTCTCTCCTTGCAGATACGGGTTGCCCGACTGTAAAGACCGGAAATGTTACCGGAAGTGAGGGAGAAGGAAAGAGGAGAAGAATTCGTACTCACTATTCTCTTGGCCTTCAGACCGGAAGCCGAAGCCGATCGGCGCATCTCGGTGTAGTAAGTGTCGTGAGACTGGAAGGAAGAAAGATTAAAAGAACAGAAGGCGGAGGTGGAGCGTGGCTCGTCCTCTTCTTACCTTTTTAGTGAAGTACTTTTTGGCCACCAGATTCTTGCGCTGCCCCTCGATCTGCCGGAGAGATAGAGAGATCAGCGGGAGAGCCGGGAGTTGGGGCGGAGGAGGCGCCCTCTGGCCTACCTGCATGTCCTGGACGATGCGTCCGATGGTGGTGTCCATCAGTCCCTCGTTCTGAATGGATCTGGCCAGGGCGTCGATTTCGTTCTCCCGGGTACTGCCGGGACAGTCGAACATGTGTTCGGTGTCGCACATGCACTCCTGCGCCGCCTGGTACTCTCGGCTGAAGACCGCCGTGTTGACGAAGTCCTCCAGGCATCCGTCGCGGGCTAAAAAGGAGGAACCGTGGACAAAACGGCGGAAATGAGAACGCAAACGGCAGAGAAACGGTCTTACCTTCGTATCCGGGAGGACAGGGGTTGGGAGGATTGCAGTAGGCGGGCAACACCGCGTCAGTCTTCACCACCTGCAGATTCTTGACGCTGCCGTCGGGCTTCAGGCGCTGGCTACCTTCTCCGGCTCCTCCTGCGGAAGAGAAGGCTGGTGAGAACGAAGAGAGGAGAGAGAGATAGATGAGGAGGGGGTCTTACCTTGCACATACTGGTGTCCCCAGAGGGAGCTGTGTTCCAGGTACTCGCGGTCTCGGATGGAAGGCTCCCTGCCCAACAGGTCGTCGCGTCGGGTCCCGAATCTCTCGGGATGGACGTCCAAATCCTTGGAGAGGCGATCGCCCCGGGAGGGTCTTCCGGATCCGGCCGGGTCCAGACCGGGGTAATCGTCGTCCGGGTCCCCTCCCATTCGTTCCATCATCTCTCGGAGGAGAGAGTCGGTCAGCATCCCCAATCGGTCGTAGGACTGGCAACGGAGGCCGGGCGGTGAGCAACAGACGGCCACCAGCAGCAAGAAGAACGCACGCATCTCCATCTGAAACGAATGAAACGGTGTTTGGGCTGGCGTTAATGGGCCCGTGCCACTCCGGACCGGAAGTGCCACCGGAGCTTCTCTATTCCCGAAATTCGAATATTCCTTCGGTCCCGATCCGACCGAAATCTTTCTTACCTTTATCCGTAGAGTCGGATGACGTCGAAAGCCGCATCGACGTCATCGCTCATCGATGGGCGCCGCACGGCGGCCGTTTTCGTCCGTCGATCGATAAACGGCCGACCGGACTCTCGATATTGTGCCGTCGCGCTAAACGCGGGAAACCCTTTCGTCGGGCCTGATTTCTTTCCAGGTCGTCGGCGAAAGGAACGTTTTTGCATCGCGGAACCCGGATCGAGGCGCAGGAAGGAATTCGCGCGAGACGAGTCCGGATATTCCGCGCAATGTCCGCATGTGGAAGGTCAAAAAACGATTGTAAAAATAACTTCGAAAAAATAAAGATTCCCGTTTATTTATTCGCAGGATTAAGACAAAATACAGTAGAAAAGTCGGACTAGTAACAAAATTCGGAAGAGGGGAAACGAAAAGCTCGATGGTGGGGAAGGCGTTAAAAACGAGCAAATTCGGAGGTCTTCCGGGGGACGGAATCGGAGGTCTTCGGAAGGCGAGTGGATTCGAATGCTTCCGGGTTCCTACGGGAAGAATCGGAGGCGGAGGTTCTGGGATCGGGGCCGGCGCGAAGGCCACGGTTCTCCCCCTCCGGGAAGAGGACCGGGTGTCGATCGCCCCGCGGCGAACTCTCGGCCACCTCCCCTCCTTCCGAGTAGTGGGAGGGATGGAGGTAATGACCCCCGTAGTGGTTCCCCTCTTCCCCGGCGGCGGGCCGGAAGTAGCCAGCTCCCCGGAAGACGTCGGAGGGATCCACCTGAGCGTACTGCGGAACGGAGTGTTCCGTCGGATATTCGGGCCTATACGACTGGTATCCCGGATATTCCAAATACTCGTCGTATTCCTGGTGGGATCGGCGAACCTGCGGTCGGAAAACCAAGACGGGGCGAAGTCGGTATCCTTTCATTCGGATTCCCACGCGGACTCCGTGGGGCGGAAGAGGAGCGGCGAGAGGAACCACCGTCCACAGCAAGAGAAGCCACGTCCCGGCTGACAGCCGGGATCCTGCGCTGGTCATGACAGTGCCGAGAGGATTTTTGCGCGAGATGAGAGAGTCCCTCTTTATAACGGGCGTTCGTTCCCCTCGACGGCGTCCGTCTCGCTCGGACGAGAACCGCCGTCCCGGAAAGGCGGGTCGAAGACTCGAAGCTCCTGCCGGACGACGAACTCCTCTCGGTCGGAAGAGGAAAAACTCGGACGACGACCACTCCCAATCTCCTCCATCCGGGCGAATTCGAACCCGCGACTCCGGCCGATGAAGTAGATCCGCTTCGTTTCTCGGGCGGGAAATAAAGGCCAGTTAATTGGAAAAGAAAAGACCGTATTTCGTACATTGGAAGGCTGGAGACGGGAATAATCTTACTAAACAACAGGAAAGAAAGGGTTTCGTCCTAATTAATTACGGAGTAGAATGTGTTGTGCTTTTCCCCTTTGCGTGTCGCCGCCAATTTTCCCTAACAATTAGGAAAAAGTTTACCTTCGCTCTTCGGAGCGAAACTTTCCTCCGCACCTATTTGTGGACCGCGGTCTCTGGAAAACCTTCCGTGTTTCTCTATCGGTTTTTCGACTTCCACGTTCCTTAACCGGGAAATTTAATCGATCCCCCTTCGTTTCTTCCTCTTTCGGACCGAAGGCGACGATCGTCGATCGAATACCCAATTCAAAAAATTGAGCTGTGATTAGTTGTATTTTTATTTTATTATTATTTATTTTTTTCTTTTCTCTGTTCATTTTATTGTTTTGTTGATTGTATATTATATATATGTCTGTATCTTTAGTTTTTTTTTGGACCCTTCAAAAAGGCCAATGGTCATAGGGTCGTTTGGTTAAATAAAAATAAAATTCGTTTCCTAACTTTTCTTAAAGGCCCCTCTTGCCCTTTAAGAAAAGAAGTTGGAAAAGTTTTCGCGAAATCGCCACGGAAAGGAATTCCGACTTAACCGGGAATGTCTCGATGAAATTCGAACTCCGTCGTCCGATCGTCGCGAAATTTATTTCGTAAATTTTCCCGGGAAAAAATTCGTAAACGAAAAATATTTTTGGATGGTTTCTATTATTATTCCGATCGGACGACGAGTGCCCGACGCTCGACGAATCGCAGCTGCGTTCTTAACATGTTACGACACGTGTCGTGCGTAGAGTGGCGCTTTTAGGCCTTTCATCCTCCATATTTAGTCCGTCGGTGACCGTTCTACCCGATTCGTACTTAATATTTACATTTAAAATCTTCCATTGTCGTACAAGGGCGGATAAAATACGTAAACGGCATTATAAAGCGGGAATGGTCAATGACGTATAATAATAAAAGGATTAAATATGGCGGCGCCTGGCTGGAATGCGTTATATTCTATATAACAGACCGGTTAAAGCTCGTTCGATGGTCGCATCCTATGTAGTCTGTTTATTCGTAAAAATATGCCGACGTTTCTTAATATTGAGAGTTTATAAAAATCGATCGACTTAATTATTTAAAAACGTATCCTTAATAGCGAGATTACGGCCGAAGTTTTCATCTCTGAAACGTAAACGTCGAGCGCCACTTACAAGATGACTCGACGTTCACGTTTTAGAGATGAAAACTTCGGCCGCAACCTCGCTAATAGCATTCGAGTACGTCGCATTATATTAAATGAATGTTAATACGTCGAGATATCGGATAAATAAGGCTTAACGTTATACATTTGTACATATTAATGCGAAAATTAGAAACGATCCATAGATTACGGGGGTCACCCGTAATTTGCATCGCTTTAATTTTCTAATGCATGCGGTTTTATAAGAGTAACAACATAAAGACGGCAGATGGCGGTAAAGATGACCGTGTCGAAAGCTCGTACGGGCTCAACGTAAAATGCTCCTCTAGCCATATTTTTTTTCAAACGAAATACGTAAAATGTTTCTTTAATAATAAAACGCAGCCTTCGAGATAGAATAGTTCAATCTTATTGCCGAAAAGAGAATAGATATTAAAATTCAACGGCAAAGATTGTTATTACGAAAAGGTAACCGTTAATTTATTATTAGCGTCTGAAAACAATAAATATTTCTGCCGAAATGAAACTTTTCCGTAAACAATAGAGAATAACGCAGTTCTTACGGAAAGAGGAAATTGCAAATTATTCGGTCGACGGAATTTTAGCCAACAGAAAGGTGGCAACACTTAGCGGAAAGTAATATGGAAGTCGATGAGAGTGGAAGGTGCGATTAATCATCGTATTTTTCGATAAAGAAACGAGAATGCTGGGTTTGGGCAGGTTGTTGGATGCCTCTTCCAGAGGTATTTTCCGGAGGAACTTACTTTACCGTTTCGCCACGATTTCTACTGAGGTGGAGGCGGACATTCGGGCCAAGATCGGCGGATCCAAGGTGGTGGTCTTTATGAAGGGATGCCCCGATAAGCCCATGTGCGGATTCAGCAACGCCGTCGTCCAGATTTTAAGGATGCACAACGTGCGGTACGACAGCTACGACGTGCTGCGGGACGAAACTCTCAGGCAAGGTGAGCGCCTTTTCTTTCTCTATCTCCGTTCTACACGCACTGTTTAACACACCTGCCGTAAACCATGGCGCATTACGCCAATGCGCATTTGTTTATTCCAGTGGCTCCCAAATTGGGCGCTACTGCCCTCTGGGGGCGGAGGGGGTCCTGACCGAATGTTGACCATAGGCGAGGGTTCGAATCTGTGGCAACCTTTCCCTTTCTTCCATTAAAACGGGTAAGAAAAAGGCACGATTCAAGCGCCGAATGAGAGTTTTTCTAACCCCAAATTGTAGACCCCTTGTACTAGCATAAAAGTCAAAGGAACCATATCTCACATATGTGACCCTTTGTGAGATATTGTCCTGTAATAAATTGGCTATGTCATTTCCAAAAAAACTTGCGTTTAATGGTTTCCAGATATGAAGAACAATGTATAATGATAGCACAAAGTGTGAGGTTTGTAGAAAAGTTTTTCTAAGAATATTTCAGAGACTTTCTCGCCCAAGGGAGAATGGGTCGGGGTATCGAGCATAAGTTTATTGAACTTTTTTGAAGCACTGTCAACTGACAGTGCTTCAAAAACGTTTGGGAATGGACGGTTAATTTCTTTTGCCACAACATCTGCACCGTCGGTTATTAAAACACTTTGACCAAATCGAATGTTTTGCCATTGGCTTTTTTAGTGAGGTTAAAATGGATCGAGAAACACAATCTGTTTTAACTTGCCAAGGAACTTCTATTCGTCTGTATCCCTCCTGCCCAGTCCGGTTACAATTTCTGGTTCTTAATGAAAATGCTGACCATAGACCGGATTTGGGCGTGGAATGATATTGTAAGAATAGAGGTAGGTGCACACAACAAACAGAAAAAATTTTAACATGAACACTTGAGCAAATTTTACCAAAATAAAAATTTTAGTGAAATAATATAAAATTAAATTTAAAAAATTGTTTAAGGAAAGATTTTTGCTTGATTAGTCAAGCTTCTTTGGACAACAGAACAAGGATTTGAAATGGAACATATTTTTAAATAAGTTATCTAAGGAATGAAACAGATCTTAAATAAGTTTTTACCAGAAATAAATATTTTTTGGTAAAAATTATATAAATAAAAATTAAGAAAATGTTTCAAAATAACTTAGTTTGTTGACATTGATGTTGCAAAGCTGTTGTAGAAGAATTTGATGTTTCTCTTAGTTCTTTTTTGTGATATGAAGCGATAAGGTGGATATTACCAGGTCTGGAGAATAGTTGTCCTTTATTAGCTTTGCTAATTCTTTTGTAATCCTGTTGTTTTGTGTATTGCCCTTATGTTTTATAATACTTTTATGTAATGTGTGAGTTGTAGCACCAATGTAAAATGTGGTGTTTGTATCAGATCTTAAGTTTTTTACATATATATATATATATATATATATATAAGGTTCTTGTAAGGATGTTAGGGGAATCTGCTGTTGCAAGTGAGTGTACTTGATGATGGTAAAGTATTTTTGCAATATTTAATCCAAGCTTTTTTGCATGTCTTGCTATTTTACCTGAACAGTTGCCGAAGAAATGATATTGTTTCATTTCATTGCATTACATTTTTTTCATTTGGTAGTCTTCTTTCCTGTTGCTTAAGTGGAACGAGTTTTGGATGGAATGGATTAAGTTTTAGATGATTTGTATGGTAATAGTCTAGCAAAGAATTGAGTGTTGTAGTCAGATCTTTAACTGAAACATTTAGATATTACATCAAAAGCATTGTATGTTTTACTATATCATAAGTTGGTGTTGGCACACTAATACTAGCAAAGACTAATACAATTGCTAGAGTTTCCTCATGTGCATTTTAAACAAATTGATGTATGTTATAAACAGGGACTCTAACTGAATCAAAACCAGAATGATAACCAGAACAAACCTGCCTCGTTTTCATTGAACTGGAATTGGAACCTACCTGATGGGATAAGAATCTGTTGAAACCAGGAACCAAACTGGTTCTTTTGAACAGGTTGAATTTATACTTGTTATAAGTAAGATTCAATTTACTGAAGTTTTTGAATAATTGTAAAAGAGAGGTTTGATAGTCTTTGTGATTCAATTTTAATGTGAGCTTCACATTGTGAGGTTTATCTTAAGAGTTGTTTTCATTTCTGTGCCTCATTTATGTCATTGTACACATATTTTGACAAGGGAGCTGGGACAAAATACTAAACCTGTAAGTGTGTCACAGACTGATAAAGTTTGGGAATCACTGCTTTAGATATATTAAATTTGTTGAGTTACAATGGTTGCTCTTCCTCATGTATCGCGGACATCTTATTGATGACCTCGCGGACCCTTCCACTCATAAGAATTAGAAAATAAGAAATTTGAAGAATGCGTAGAAGTGTGTAAGATAAGAACGCCATCTGTTGACAAGATGAGTGGATCTCACCGATCTGAAGTCAGAGAAAAGGGTTAAGCTTTGTGTCTCAACCCCCAGCTTCTCACATAAACATACAGTTGTTGAAATTTCATACGACATGTTATGATGGTTTCATTATTTAATTTGTCCCAAATGAAAATTGGCGGTCCAGGAAAGATTGTTGAAATTGATGAGATTCTGGTTAGTAAAAGTTAAAATGAAAAAGAGTGCCTTTTGAAAGGATCCTGGTGGGTTGTGGGTGGAATATGTCACGATGATAATTCATGTTTTGTATGCAAAGTAAATGATAGGTCAGAAGTCAGTCTTAACTGGGTAATTTCTAAATTTGTAAATGCAGGTAGTGTCATGTATACAAATTCCATTGTAGGGGAGACAATCAAATTATTGATTATCTCCCCTAAAAGCCAAGCAACTTGAACATAAAAATTTGATTATTTCGACAATCTGTTCTAAAATATTTTTCCAGTAATTGGTATTTTTTGCCATTGTTATAAATTGAATAATTTTTGAAATATTCACATTTTTCTGTAGATCGATTAACAAGTACTCGAGTGTTTTCTTTATGCAGGGCAGAATTTTTTCACTGTTTCCAATCATTGAGCCCTGTACTAAATGCATTACTCGCACTAGCGAATAGTTTGCATGGGATGCAATAAACTTTTCCCAAAGAATTTGAGTATGAAAGCCAGTTTGTTTTTGTTGTTTTCCCATTAAGTAAATGTCTATAAAATTTTTTTATTGTTTTCATAGTATACCTGCTCTGCAATTTGTAGACCATATTAGATGCAGTGAGGTCCAGTTTTTGAATATCTATATCTGTGTTAGATATGCTCTTGATTATATCTATAATTTTTCTTTGCTTAATTTTCCCCATAATGCAGGATTATCATAATTAACACTCAGCATATTATTAGCTTCATCTTCATCTAAATATTCTCTTTCCTGATGTTCTTCTGGCTGTGGCTGTTGCATGTCTTGTTGCTCCTGCTCCTCCTGGTATTGTGTTTGTGTATCTTTTTTTCTTTCTCATTTGATAGTTAGGCATTATCATCATACTGTTGTTATTTCTTTTCCTTGTTTGTGTTGCTGATGCTGTGTAATTTCCATACAAAGTATTTTATCCTTTTTATGAAAGAAATTTGTTAAAGTAGGTATTTTTCTCAGAAAAGCTTTTTGCCTTGCTTCCTTTTCTTCCTTTAATTTACGATTGGCATAGCCACAACATTTTTCATTTGTATTCCACGGTTAGCCTTACCTCCAAGATATAATAAAAAATATTATTTTTAAAATTAATGCTAGGAAGTAAGAATTAACTTACCAGTTACTGTACTAATTAAAAATATATTATTATATTATTAAAACGTGCGCTCTGGCACCCATGCCTGTCTCCAGCTGTCAAACTGATGTAAGTGCAAGCAAAATTGCCACCCTAAAAGGCCAGTGCCCCAGGGTTATAGCCCATTTAGCCCTGTGATTAGGGTGGCGCTGTTAGTAACTATGATAGTATTGCTATGTATGGCATGTGATGATAGAACACCATAGTACGTACACCTTTGTTTACACATTGTCATTTGCATGAGTCAAAAATCTATTTAGTATATCAGCTGTACCAGCTGTTGAAAACAGCTGATATACTAAAACAGCTCACAGTGCAGCGTTTGTTTATTCCATATTACTTTTAAAATATTAATTTTCTATAGATAAATTAAAATCACAAACATGAGTTTTAGTTGGAAATTTGTGTTGGTCCACCAGAGTTTGGTAAATGATGCATGTAATATTAGTATATATTGCTATTTTTTGCATCAGAATTTCCTCATATAATTACTATCTTTTTTGGAGGATATTGTTTTTTCGTATCATTTCATCACTGACTACAAGAATATGGACATATTTTTGAATAAACAGCATTTGTAGGCATTGCTTTGGTGCAAATGATTACTGGCTGTCATTAATTACATTGTTTTCTTGATTATTATAATGGGCTTTATATTTTGCTGTTGCTTAAGCAGTGTGGTCTTTGAATTTCCAGTGTGTTTGTGGTCCTGGCGATACTGAGAAGCATCGGTTTCATCTTATAACAATACACAATTTTGTTTTGGTAGATCTTGAGTGCCACAAACTGGTTTTGAGAATTTTTTGAAGTTTTGTTCAGATTTGGAAACTGTATTTAGGATATGGTTTGGTTTGCATTGGATTTATTGCTGGTATTTTTTAAAGCATTATTTGGTTTTGTCCAGATTCAAAAAGATTTGAATCCAGATTCAAAAAGATTATTCAAAAAGATTTTAAAATCTTTTTGAATAATTTGGAGCTATATTTGAATTTCATTGGATATCTGAGAATTTAAATTTCCAAATGTATAGAACCCTCCAACATCATTAGCTACATTACAATAATTTGATAGAATTTTAATGAAGTTTAAACTCTTGAATTCTTTTTAAAGCTCATATACCCAAAGATGGCAGAAGAAGAAACCAAAAATTAAAAAAAAAAAAAAATTGCTGGAAGAAACATTGAAGCACTAGGTAAATTATTAACGACTTTCTTGTGTCGTTACTACAATTTTTTACATACTTTATTACAGAAATCAACTAATAACAAAACTACATTCCAACATGCAAATCCTACACAAACAGCAGTTAAATGCAAAAGAAAACTTTACTTAGGACAAACATAACAAACTCAATTCAGAGAAAGTTTGGAATCGTAGAAAGAAAAATGGAATCGCAAACGTAAAATGGTATTTAATCATTTGTAAGGCTCCTTTGACTTTAATTACAGCTGTAATTCTTTTAGGCATTGATTCCACAAGTTTTTTACAGGTTTTAATTAATAATGTCCTTTAGTCCTTCCTTGTTTGACAGATGCTGAGAATCGATAAAATGCTTTGATAAACCACACATTTTTGATTGGATTTAAATCTGGACTGTGCAGCGGCCGGTCCATCTTTTCCAAATTAATCGAGTAAAGAATTCTACAACCAATGTTTGCTCTGTGATAAGGTGCACTGTCATCTTGGAAGATTGTTTTTGTCTCCAAACTGGTCTTCACTTGTTGAGATAGGTAATTGTTCCCATATCTCCACACAATAGCACTGTAAATGCAGGACTTTTCCAAGTCCTTGTACTGAGATATGTGCACCCAATTGTGACAGAAGGAAGAAATTTTACTTTGTATTTCACATACTTATCTTGATACTCCTCACCTTTCCTTTACCACATGAATGAAACTGTCATTGTCACAGATGATGTTGATCATTGAATCTCTGTTGAAGATGACACAACTTCATTTTTCTTCAGTCCAGTTTTTTCATTTGTTGGCCCATAACAGTCATCTGTTGGTGAATTTGGGTTAATCTTGACTTCATCTTAATTTTCCTATAGGAATGGATATGACTTCTTATTTTTCTGTCTAGACTTGTGTTCTGCTAATCTTGGACCAAACATCATTCGGTTTCTTGTTCCAAATTTGTAGCAGTATGCCGCAACACCTAGAGGTTAGCCGTGGCAGTCCATTTCTAGATCAAGTTTTCGTGTTTTGTCTCGTGTTTGTGCCCAGTGATAACTGGGCACTGAAACACGAGAATATCCATTTTTCGGCATTGCAATGATGTTTTACGTTGTCAGACGGTCCAGTTGACGGAACAATTTCAAAATGCCAGTATCAGGAATCAACAATAGAGGTTAAGGCGTACACAGTAGCTTCTGGTATTTAAGTAGTTTTGCATTAGATATGCAATACCTAATTTGCATAATATTTGCTTATTTTAAATGGGTAAGCAGAAGATTCCATACTTCTTTCCACAACTTTGTATGATTGCAAACTTTTTCCAAGATGAGTTTGTGTCCTAAGTTTTGTTTTGCATTTAACTGCTGTTTTGTTTAGGATTTGCATATTTGAACATAGTTTCCTTATCATTGTAATAAAGCATATGTAAAATTGCAGTAATGATGTGAGAATTGTTAATGCCAGAAAACATGAATGGTAGTAATTCCAAACTTTTTTCTGGGGTAGTAGGTTACACTTTTCAAGAAGGAATTCCAAATTTTCCAATGCCATTTCCCATCAAAATTTTACAATTCATCTTCCCCTCTGATCAATGTGACTTTTTCCAGTTGTGCACAATGTACTATGCAATGGCAGGAAGAAAGATGATTCTGTTGTAAATTTATAGCTATTGAACTCTGAACATCTCTAATCTTTCCTCATCTTGTTTTACAATTTTTGCCCATAAACTCTACATGAAGTGATTTTTTTTTTCCTTGGCAGGCATCAAGGATTTCAGCAACTGGCCGACGATACCGCAAGTGTATATCAATGGAGAGTTTGTGGGAGGGTGTGACATTCTTCTGCAGATGCACCAGAATGGAGAACTCATCGATGAGCTTCAGAAGGCAGGAATCACCTCTGCCATTCTATCGCGGGAGGCAGAACAGACGGACGATTCCAATGGAGACAAGGTTAAAAAATAGAAAATTTATTATAAATAGATTATTACGTGTACATAGATTTCGGAGCTTTGTAGTTTCTATTTAAATAAAATCTATCATTTTCAAAAGCTTTAAAAACTGATAAGATTTTTGGTAAAAAGTTTTTTGTTTTTGCATATCCATTGCATACTGACAAAATATCTTGGACATGTTTTGAAATTGGGAACCAATTAAACTAATTTCTAGATATGAGCTTTTGCCACCATTCCAAAGATTGTCATTTATGATCAACCAGATGTTTCTTATAATGTCTGTCATCTTGGTAACAAGGAATCTGACATTGTGAAAACCTGTACAACAAATTCAGAATCCTGGGAACAAAATTTTCCACACAACTTCATTGTTTTGGTGATGATGCGGAGAAGAGAAATCCATCTGGATCATCCAATGCCTGAAATCCAAAAATACATATTAGCTAGTCCTTTAAATATAAAAACTAGACAATTGCTCTTGGACTGGCGCTTACCAGAGAACTGAAGTCGGAAGGAGTTTCACTGCTACTGGTGGATTCTTCCAGTATTCTATGTTTTTGGACCAGTCTTTGGAGTCTACCAGAAACTGTCAATGTCATTTCTGTCCGCGTCCGAGCCTAAATGAAAAAGAGATCAAATGACAATTCCCCAGCCTGACTAGAAGAGAAAAAGGACTTACCTGAAGCAACGAAGAGCATCGCCGGAAGAAAACTGGGTCAGTACTTTCTACCAACACAGCTACCAAGGCAGACGCTGCAGTGCTGATGCATTTGTCTACATCCATATGAAAACTAGCTACCCAGTCAAGTTTGAATATAAATACAGACTATTTATTTATAACTGGGTTTCTGCAAAATCAATGTTCTTCCTCCAATTCTTTTTCTGGAAATTGCTGGACAACACTAAACAGTTCCCATCATAAGCCTAGATATAACAAATAGCAATAATTAACAAAATGCCATTACCTGGTCATTCTCAAATAATGGATGGGCAGTAAAAAAGCATTGCAATGACATTTTGCATGTGATGTATTTCTTGAATAAAGACACTCTGTTTAGTGTTTATTTTTTATTCCTTTTAACAGTTGTGGATTGGCAGATGGCTGAAGCATTGGACTCTGCTCTGGGGACACAAAATTGAATCTGGGCAAAGAACATGGGGAATTTTTTGTAGATGGTCAATCTTGATACTTTGGGCTCTGCCTCCAGTGATGCCAATTCAATACTTTTGGCACTAAATCCGGTGTCTTTGGTCAGTCATTTAGTGTCCATTAGTTAAAATTTAGTCATGTCTGAATTTTGGTGGGGTTTATTTTCTTTTGTTAGCATTTGGTGATTTACGGTGTTTTTGGGAGCACCCCTTGTTACTATATATCAGATTGTAAAGATAAAGAAATTTTGTTAAAAGAAAAAAACTTTTTTGTTAAAACAATGATGTCATCAGAACGAAAACAAATTTTCAAATATCTGATGTTCCAATATTGTCAAACCTGAGGAAGGCCATTAAATATAGCCGAAAATGTTAGTTTGATTAAAGAAATTGCTAGAAAAAGTGTCGAAGGTTTTATATTACTTATCTACAGAAGTTCTAGCTTTCTGTGCATAGAATTGAAAAGATAAAGTTTAAACATTTTGATTTTTTTCTAGAAATGACTAGAAAAAAATGTTCCAGTACATTTGACATGGGATATAAGTAGGGTAACCAAAGGGTGTTTAGTCACATATTTCATAGGAAATTTACATTGGCAACGTTTGGCAGTATGTCTAACTTTCAAAACACATTTGTGCGCCATTGCTCTATTATTTCATAAGTGGTCACAATACAACAAAGGCTCACAATCAATTGTAGGGCAGACCAAATACAATTGGCTTGAGAAATTTGAGGACAGAGTTTTCTGGCTTTGAGATGAACTCCATCCAGATGCTGATTCTGCCATTGATGACAACAATCTCTATAACCAATAGATAATAATCCCGTGGTTGACTACCAGAGAATTAGTGCAACAGTGAATGTTCAATGACAAAGTCCAACAAAGCCACATAAACCAAAGATGACCTTTAGAGAAGCTTGGAAGTTATGCCTGGTCAACCAACTCTGTTTTGAATCCCACACAAACATATTGCCAATAATGCTCGAGACTTTCTTCAAAGAAAAAAACCCCATCATTCTACACTTGCAGGAGTGAAAGTTTTCAGCAAAGGTGGCAGAATGCAATTCATATTAATAGCGATTACCTATAAGTCTAAACTTATAATTGTCAATAGTTTCTTCAAAATGTCTAAATTTCATCCTTACAGTCTGATATACAGTGTCTCTCACTTAGAGTTGAACCTATATAATTGCAAATAACTCTGTAACACGTGCATATAACAACATGAAATAGGGCTCAATGTTCACTATTTCAGCAGAATTGATTGCATGCAATAAAGAGGAGCAAGGATAGGAAATCTTGCATCATCAGTTCAATTTTCTTTAAAGACAGTGTAAATACCTATATTTTCCATATTCATAATTTGTGGACCAACTGAACAATTATGAACTTCAGGAAGGTTATATGCAGCAGGACAGTGCGATGTGCCATACCGCTTGTGCTAGTAAGGAAATGATCCAGTTGTTTTTTGGAGATAAAGTCCCGATTTCTTTCTATGGGAACACTTGAAAGGTAAACAAATCCAGGGCTAACAGACAACCAAAAGAAAACATTCAGCATGAAATTGCTGACATGCTGAAGAGGACATTACAAATACGAGTGTCATGTTGCATTGTGTGGATGTTGGGGAGGACACTTTTGATACCTTTTGTAATATAGATTTGCTCGACATTAAATAAAGGCAAGGCATGTTCAGGTTGTACACCTTATCCGTTCCAGAGTTAACCATGTTTTAGGACCTCTGAGGCTTTGATTAAAGTTCTTTTATGGTAATTTTAGAGGAGTCTGTCAATACAAAATAACAAAATTCCTTGGCGCTGTAATAAGATATTTAAAAAATAAGATTCTCTGGAATTGTAAAATTAGTGGACATGGGTGGGAAAAATTTTAGCACGGTATGTTTTGAATCTCTCGTATCCAGTACTATAATAAATTTAAAAAGTAGTGTAACTTTTCTGGTTGTTATAAGATTTTATTTAAAGAATAACTTTCATAATGAATAAAATTACGTGTGGCGCTGTTTCGGGATTTTGTAATAATAAACAATTAGAATTTGTTGCCGAAATTGCGACCATCGTTACTAGACGGGGTGCTCATTTTGCGTGCGCAGTAGGTTTCTCTTTTAATCGTTGTGCACATGACGTCACCGTAGAGAAACACGTGAGCTTTCAACATACCGTGGTGATCTTTGTTCGTTTACATTTGAAATTAAGTTTTGATTGTTGTTCGGAATACAAGTATAAGGTGAGATTTAATATTTTCAAAGTGTCTGTTAAATAGTAGTGTGTTGACGTGTGAATTTTTTAGTGTTCACTGATCAAGTTGAACAATGCCAAACTGTTGCGTGGCAGTGTGTGAAAATTACTTCCTTTAGTCTTTTGATAGTGATGTAATTTATTTCTATATACCTTGGTTACTAGATAAACTGGTTAAGGAGTTGCTATTGTTCTCACCCTTTGTTTTTGTTCTAGGGACAACTGTTCCCGATAAGGCGGCGTTCCAATCGTCCAGTAAGCAAAATTGGCGAGTCCGTTAGCACGTGTTTGTTTTTAAGTGTTTTTATATCATCTTTAGTTATTTAGGTTTTCTTTTTTTGAGTTTTTTGCAACACGATTGTCGATTCGGCTTCAGATTGTCGGTTTTAGAATTTAGAATTGGATTTCTAGCAAGTGGGATGTGAAAATGTCAGGGCACAAAATTGCTATAACAAGAATTATATATTTTTACATCACTCGCAGACCACTTTTTTGCAAGGTGGATAAACATGATATGTGCTTCAAAACGTAACACTAAAACTAACTTTATAGTATTTTCGTGTTAGAGTACGTCGGACTTAAGTCATATTGAATATTAAAATGTCTAAAATAAACCTGAAATCAAAAAAGACGGAAATTTTTTAAAATACAGTCAAACCTTGGTGTTAATTCGTTCCTAAAAGTTGTTCTCAAACCGAAACAATTTTTCGTAAGAAGCAATATAAAATGGATTGATCCGTTCCCGACCTCCAAAACAAAACTTTTTTTTTCCTTTAGCAGCATCTTATGCATAAAAATGCAATACAACTATATACAGTACTGTACTATGAACCCCGAAGAAAACCGAAAGTCATGTTATTTCAATTCTAAAGTTTCCCTCGAAAGTAGTTAATAGAAGACGGGCACGACTCTGTTGTTAAAGGAAAAGTGTGATGTACGGGGGTAAGACACTACAATCATATTTGAAGGATTTGGAGATTGATATTTCTGTCTAGACGCGACATTTCTGAAAATAGTAGAAACCATTTTGTGTATAGATTAAATATACATTTCGACCTTCGAAACTGGGACACGCATCGCGTTATAACGTAGTTTTTTATACTGTAATTCCTTTAAAACCTCCGAATAATTTTGTGGTTTAGAAAGCTATTTCGTATTATCCGTGTTTTTCCTGCTTTTTGGCACGGATAATCGGGATTTAGGCGTATCTAATTTATGCAAAAGATAATCAAAAACTGGAACGACTTAACGAAATTTAAATTAATCCGGATCCGTCGCTGAATAACTTTTCGGCAGAAACGAGTCTAATCACAATATTCCGAGAGCAATTTTAATTCTAACTCGAAATACGAGAAAAATTCTGTACTGGGTCGCAGTAGTCATTATCTGTTATATGAAAAATTCTTTTAAAAATAAAATGTAATTATTATAAAATGACAAAAACGCTTAGCTAATGTGCCTTATTCCGTACAACTCGACTTCGATTTACGCAGCGACGGCAAAAATGGCGCCGAATATCACGTGACCAGCCGTAGACCCGGCAATATTCCCATCACAGAATAGACCGCTCTCTAACGGGCAAAATCGCGACCGATTCTATCGACGAACAAAAAATTTTAATAATTGCAAAAATTCCGGCCCGGATAAAATACAAATACAATCGATCGAGTACGTTAAAACTCGTGTGGATGCCAACTTAGGGGAAAATTAGCAGGCTGGAGGAAAGTTTAGTGGAAAAATTATATCAAATCTAAGCGAGCCGCGCGATAATCGCGGCAAAGTTTGCGCGGGTCGCTCTGTCACACAATGCTTTTGTTCAACTGTGCCCGAGTCCTAAATTGAAAATTTGTTATTATCTGGATTGTATATATATAAAGAAAACAATTTAACAACTTTCCTATTAGTTTTAGGCGGAATTTCAGGTTTAAGGATTTTCACGACGAGGTTGGCAACACTGATATCTCGGCCAGACGATAAGCTACTTTCGGCTTTAAGATACGTTTAAAAGATTCCTTAATACGTCCACTAAATGCAGTGACAGAAGCCGGTCTATTTAATTTTACAGCCCGACCGTGATTGGCGAAACGAGCCGTAACCGTTTTAATTTCCCGAGGGGGGACAGGCCAGACGAGCGACGAAGACGTGTATACTTAGAGGAAAATCTTACCCGCGACGTCTTTGCACCTGGACGATTCCGGAAACGAAACTGGCTCAAAACAGCGGATGTGTTGCCAGCTTTGGCAAGTAAGATAGTTCCGGCAGTGAAGAGTTAGATTTTAAAAATCGAATCGATATATTTAGGTAAAAAGTGGAGCGGCACTCGCCGATTTATCGCAGTCTTGCCATCGGGATAGTTTCTTGAATGTTTTCTTTTAATTATACTACTGTGATAAAGTTTCGGGAGTAATTCGTTTAAACTGCGCGCATACAAGAGGGCGCAGGTGTCGTTTTTTTGGTCATTCGCTACGACTTTCATGGACATTTAGTAGCAACCCTTACGACATCATCTGTTGTTTTCAAGTAAGCGCTCGTGTTTTGCCTAAAGAATTCTGCGCCGGCGATTATTCAAAACGTCAAATGTAATCGAGTGAAAACGTGCATTAAATTTTGTTTTGGCAACGGAATTGCCACTACAAAAACGTTGCAAAAAGCCTTGGTGACCATAGTCTATCAAAAACGAGTTTTCGAGTGGTGCGATATGCTCAAGGCATCGAAGACGAACCACACTACTTCAACCGATCGAACATCAGATCTCGAGTCGGACTGAGATCTGATACTCATCGTTTAACAATTATTGAACACGTTCCACTATCATTTGGATCTTGTTTAGCAATTTAAAAAAAAAAAATCACTCAGGCTTCTCGAGTCCCCCCGAAAATGGTGAGAGTCCAAAAACGTGTTCGAGTGGCCGAGGAAATGCTTTCTGAAAACAATCATTACGAGTGACGAATATGGATCTACGCTTTTGACACCGAAACGGCTCGACCACCGAGTCACTGGTGCTCGAAAGACCGAAAATACCACGTCAAAACTGAGTTTTCTTCTATTGTTGTGCGTCACGTATTCCTTCCGATTGGTCAAACTGTCGACAAACTATCATTTGAGTGTTTTGTGTCGTTTGCTTGAAGCAATTACAATAGAGCGTCGTTTATCCGAATCAATTGGGGACTGGGGTTGTTCGGATAACCGATTATATACGAAAAAAAACATTAACCTATCCCATGTTGAAATTTTTCTCCGTTGCGTATCGCTTTGCGTTGAATTTTCGTCGATGTTAAGCCTAACGTAAACTTTTTAAAATAATAATCGTGGCTATTGTATCGTTAAAAATTATTTCTTTATTTTTTACAAAAAATAAATTATACTTTAGAGCAGGGGTGTCCAACCTTTTTGTTTCTCTGGGCCGCATTGGAAAAAGTCAAGGAGTTTTGGGCCACAAGTAGGCCTATATATAACCACGGTGGCCAAGCTCCTTAATAGTCCGAGCCATTTTTCAAAATTTGAAATTTTTCGCGAGCCGCAATTAAATACGTATTAAAAAGGTATGCAAAAAATTCCAGATTACAAATTACAGCAGAGCATCGATTATCCGAATAGATTGGGGACGGGTTGTTCGGAAGATCAATGTTTCGGGTAACCGATTATGTACGAAAAAATATATTAATTAACCTCATCTTGAAATTTTTCTCCGTTGCGTGTCGCTTCGCGTTGAATTTCCGTCGATGTTAAGCCTAACGAAAAGTATTGTATCGTTAAAAATTATTTTTTTATTTTGTACGAACAAAATAAATATATTGAAAAATATGAAAACAATAAAAAATTATACTTCAGAAGTTAATTTAGTATCAAAAAAGTAAAATATTCGAGTCGCCCAAGACATAACCAAAGATTGCAGCGCCACAGCACTGGCGAAAATTTAAATTTGCCTACTGGAATTCTTTCGGATAACAGACATTTCGGATAACCGACGCTCTACTGTATATCTGTAGCAAGAGTGATACAAATTGTTTCCTCCATAGCACAATGTCAACTGTCTGTTGCAATGACAGTTTACAAATTCAAAAT